>NC_060178.1:89821257-89856257 GCF_021184085.1 Oncorhynchus gorbuscha
ATTGTGCGACTTGCAGCGACTGTTTGATGGTTTGTCTTATAAGCTTCCGGGTTAGAGTCCCGCTCCTTGAAAGCGGCAGCTCTACCCTTTAGCTCAGTGTGAATGTTGCCTGTAACCCATGGCTTCTGGTTAGGGTATGTACTGTACGTACAGTCACCGTGGGGACGACATCCTCAATGCACTTATTTATAAAGCCAGTGGCTGATGTGGTGTATTCCTCAATGCCATCGGAAGAATCCCGGAACATGTTCCAGTCTGTGATAGCAAAGCAGTCCTGTAGTTTAGCATCTGCTTCATCTGACCACTTTTTATAGACCGAGTCACTGGTGCTTCCTGCTTACATTTTTGCTTGTAAGCAGGAATCAGGAGGATATAATTTGGTCAGATTTGCCAAATGGAGGGTGAGGGAGAGCTTTGAGTCTCTGTGTGTGGCGTAATGGTGGGCCAGATTTATTTTCCCTCTGGTGCATATTTAAAATGTTGATAGAAATGATGTAAAACTAATTGAAGTTTCCCTGCATTAAAATCCCTGTCCACTAGGAGCTCCGCCTCTGTATAAGGTTTCCTGTTTGCTTATGGTGGTTTACAGCTCATTGAGTGAGGTTTTAGTGCCAGCATCGGTCTGTGGTGGTATGAAGACAGCTACTAAAAATACATAGACCGTCCTCTTTGTGTGTGTGTGTGTTTGTGGCCAAAAAAACACACACACACAGACACATACAAACAAAGGACTCATTACACAATAACTCCATCAATGTTAAATAAATCAAGAAATCATGTTTCATTATATCAGGGGGGCGAGGTTGGAATCCCTGAGCTGACAAGGTAAAGATCTGTCGTTCTTCCCCTGAACAAGGCAGTTAACCTACTGTAGGCCCACATTGTAATATTTGTTTCTTAACTCACATGCCTAGTTACATTTCTGCCAACGCTTTTATGGGACTATGGAACATGAATAAAACCTTAATTGAAGTGTTAAAATCTGCCCTTTATCTTTGATTAGCAGATGTTAAAAATGAATCCAGACAGAATAATTTCAGTCTCTACGGGGGGCAGTCTGCATTTTAGGGGTTATTGTAATATTCATGATGCCCTCCACAATCTACAATTGAGGCAAAATCAGGAGAATAATATAGGATTTCCTTGGGGAAAAAACAGCTTTGAAGAGCTCTCTTGTTCTATCTCTCCCTCCCTGTCTCTCTTGTTCTATCTCTCCCTCCCTGTCTCTCTTGTTCTATCTCTCCCTCCCAGTCTCTCTTGTTCTATCTCTCTCTCTCCCTGTCTCTCTTGTTCTATCTCTCCCTCCCTGTCTCTCTTGTTCTATCTCTCCCTCCCTGTCTCTCTTGTTCTATCTCTCTCTCCCTGTCTCTTTTGTTCTATCTCTCCCTGTCTCTCTTGTTCTATCTCTCTCTCCCTGTCTCTCTTGTTCTATCTCTCTCTCCCTGTCTCTCTTGTTATATCTCTCTCTCCCTGTCTTTCTTGTTCTATCTCTCTCTCCCTGTCTCTCTTGTTATATCTCTCTCTCCCTGTCTTTCTTGTTCTATCTCTCTCTCCCTGTCTCTCTTGTTCTATCTCTCTCTCCCTGTCTCTCTTGTTATATATCTCTCTCCCTGTCTCTCTTGTTATATCTCTCTCTCCCTGTCTTTCTTGTTCTATCTCTCTCTCCCTGTCTCTCTTGTTCTATCTCTCCCTCCCTGTATCTCTTGTTATATCTCTCTCTCCCTGTCTCTCTTGTTCTATCTCTCCCTCCCTGTCTCTCTTGTTATATCTCTCTCTCCCTTTCTTTCTTGTTCTATCTCTCTCTCCCTGTCTCTCTTGTTATATCTCTCTCCCTGTCTCTCTTGTTCTATCTCTCCCTCCCTGTCTCTCTTGTTATATCTCTCTCTCCCTGTCTCTCTTGTTCTATCTCTCCCTCCCTGTCTCTCTTGTTATATCTCTCTCTCCCTGTCTCTCTTGTTCTATCTCTCCCTCCCTGTCTCTCTTGTTCTATCTCTCTCTCCCTGTCTTTCTTGTTCTATCTCTCTATCCCTGTCTCTCTTGTTCTATCTCTCCCTCCCTGTCTCTCTTGTTATATCTCTCTCTCCCTGTCTCTCTTGTTCTATCTCTCCCTCCCTGTCTCTCTTGTTATATCTCTCTCTCCCTGTCTCTCTTGTTCTATCTCTCCCTCCCTGTCTCTCTTGTTATATCTCTCTCTCCCTGTCTCTCTTGTTCTATCTCTCTCTCCGTGTCTCTCTTGTTATATCTCTCTCTCCCTGTCTTTCTTGTTCTCTCTCTCTCCCTGTCTCTCTTGTTATATCTCTCTCTCCCTGTCTTTCTGGTTCTCTCTCTCTCCCTGTCTCTCTTGTTATATCTCTCTCTCCCTGTCTCTCTTGTTCTATCTCTCCCTCCCTGTCTCTCTTGTTATATCTCTCTCTCCCTGTCTCTCTTGTTCTATCTCTCTCTCCCTGTCTCTCTTGTTATATCTCTCTCTCTCCCTGTCTTTCTTGTTCTCTCTCTCTCCCTGTCTCTCTTGTTCTATCTCTCCCTCCCTGTCTCTCTTGTTCTATCTCTCTCTCCCTGTCTCTCTTGTTATATGTCTCCCTCCCTGTCTCTCTTGTTCTATCTCTCCCTCCCAGTCTCTCTTGTTCTATATCTCTCTCCCTGTCTCTCTTGTTCTATCTCTCCCTCCCTGTCTCTCTTGTTCTATCTCTCTCTCCCTGTCTCTCTTGTTCTATCTCTCCCTCCCTGTCTCTCTTGTTATATCTCTCTCTCCCTGTCTCTCTTGTTCTATCTCTCTCTCCCTGTCTTTCTTGTTCTATCTCTCTCTCCCTGTCTCTCTTGTTATATCTCTCTCTCCCTGTCTCTCTTGTTCTATCTCTCCCTCCCTGTCTCTCTTGTTATATCTCTCTCTCCCTGTCTTTCTTGTTCTCTCTCTCTCCCTGTCTCTCTTGTTCTATCTCTCTCTCCCTGTCTTTCTTGTTCTCTCTCTCTCCCTGTCTCTCTTGTTATATCTCTCTCTCCCTGTCTTTCTTGTTCTCTCTCTCTCCCTGTCTCTCTTGTTCTATCTCTCCCTGTCTCTCTTGTTCTATCTCTCCCTCCCTGTCTCTCTTGTTATATCTCTCTCTCCCTGTCTTTCTTGTTCTCTCTCTCTCCCTGTCTCTCTTGTTCTATCTCTCTCTCCCTGTCTTTCTTGTTCTCTCTCTCTCCCTGTCTCTCTTGTTATATCTCTCTCTCCCTGTCTCTCTTGTTCTATCTCTCCCTCCCTGTCTCTCTTGTTCTATCTCTCCCTTTCTCTCTTGTTCTATCTCTCCCCTGTCTCTCTTGTTCTATATCTCTCCCTGTCTCTGTTGTTCTATCTCTCCTTTCTCTCTTGTTCTATCTTCTATCTCTCTTGTTCTATCCTCCCTGTCTCTCTTGTTCTATCTCTCCTTTCTCTCTTGTTCTATCTCTCTCCCCTGTCTCTTGTTCTATCTCTCTCTCCCTTTCTCTCTTGTTCTATCTCTCTCTCCCTGTCTGTCTCTCTTGTTATCTCTCTCTCCCTTTCTCTCTTGTTCTATCTCTCCCTCCCTGTCTCTCTTGTTCTATCTCTCCCTGTCTCTGTTGTTCTATCTCTCCCTTTCTCTCTTGTTCTATCTCTCACTGTCTCTCTTGTTCTATCTCTCCCTGTCTCTCTTGTTCTATCTCTCCCTTTCTCTCTTGTTCTATCTCTCTCCCTGTCTCTCTTGTTCTATCTCTCTCTCCCTTTCTCTCTTGTTCTATCTCTCCCTCCCTGTCTCTCTTGTTATATCTTTCTCCCTGTCTCTCTTGTTCTATCTCTCTCTCCCTGTCTTTCTTGTTCTATCTCTCTCTCCCTGTCTCTCTTGTTCTATCTCTCTCTCCCTCCCTGTCTCTCTTGTTCTATCTCTCTCTCCCTGTCTCTCTTGTTCTATCTCTCTCTCCCTGTCTCTCTTGTTCTATCTCTCTCTCCCTGTCTTTCTTGTTCTATCTCTCCCTTTCTCTCTTGTTCTATCTCTCTCTCCCTGTCTCTCTTGTTATATGTCTCTCTCCCTGTCTCTCTTGTTCTATCTCTCCCTGTCTCTCTTGTTCTATCTCTCCCTGTCTCTCTTGTTATATCTCTCTCTCCCTTTCTCTCTTGTTCTATCTCTCCCTGTCTCTCTTGTTCTATCTCTCCCTTTCTCTCTTGTTCTATCTCTCCCTTTCTCTCTTGTTCTATCTCTCCCTGTCTCTCTTGTTCTATCTCTCTCTCCCTGTCTCTCTTGTTCTATCTCTCTCCCCGGTTCTCTCTTATTCTATCTCTCTCCCCCTTTCTGTCTCTCTTGTTCTATCTCTCTCTCCCTTCCCTCTTGTTCTATCTCTCTCTCCCTTTCTCTCTTGTTCTATCTCTCCCTTTCTCTCTTGTTCTATCTCTCCCTTTCTCTCTTGTTCTATCTCTCTCTCCCTGTCTCTCTTGTTATCTCTCTCTCCCCCTTTCTCTCTTGTTCTATCTCTCTCTCCCTGTCTCTCTTGTTCTATCTCTCTCTCCCTTCTCTCTTGTTCTATCTCTCTCTCCCTGTCTCTCTTGTTCTATCTCTCTCTCCCTGTCTCTCTTGTTCTATCTCTCCCTTTCTCTCTTGTTATATCTCTCCCTTCTCTCTTGTTCTATCTCTCCCTGTCTCTCTTGTTCTATCTCTTCCTTTTCTCTCTTGTTCTATCTCTCTCTCCCTTTCTCTCTTGTTCTATCTCTTTTCTCTCTTGTTATATCTCTCTCTCCCTTTCTCTCTTGTTCTATCTCTCCCTGTCTCTCTTGTTCTATCTCTCTCTCCCTGTCTCTTTGTTATCTTCTCTCCCTGTTTCTCTTGTTATCTCTCTCTCCCTGTCTCTCTTGTTCTCTCTCTCTCCCTGTCTCTCTTGTTCTATCTCTCTCTCCCTGTCTCTCTTGTTATCTCTCTCTCTCCCTTTCTCTCTTGTTCTATCTCTCTCTCCCTTCTCTCTTTGTTCTATCTCTCTCTCCCTTTCTCTCTTGTTCTATCTCTCTCTCCCTTTCTCTCTTGTTCTATCTCTCTCTCCCTGTCTCTCTTGTTCTATCTCTCCCTTTCTCTCTTGTTATATCTCTCTCTCCCTTTCTCTCTTGTTCTATCTCTCCCTGTCTCTCTTGTTCTATCTCTCTCTCCCTTTCTCTCTTGTTCTATCTCTCTCCCTTACTCTCTTGTTCTATCTCTCCCTTTCTCTCTTGTTATATCTCTCTCTCCTGTCTCTCTTGTTCTATCTCTCCCTGTCTCTCTTGTTCTATCTCTCTCTCCTTTTCTCTCTTGTTCTATCTCTCTCCCTGTCTCTCTTGTTCTATCTCTCCCTCCCTGTCTCTCTTGTTATATCTCTCTCTCCCTGTCTCTCTTGTTCTATCTCTCTCTCCGTGTCTCTCTTGTTATATCTCTCTCTCCCTGTCTTTCTTGTTCTCTCTCTCTCCCTGTCTCTCTTGTTATATCTCTCTCTCCCTGTCTCTCTTGTTCTATCTCTCCCTGTCTCTCTTGTTCTATCTCTCTCTCCCTGTCTCTCTTGTTCTATCTCTCTCTCCCTGTCTCTCTTGTTATATCTCTCTCTCCCTGTCTTTCTTGTTCTATCTCTCTCTCCCTGTCTCTCTTGTTCTATCTCTCTCTCCCTGTCTCTCTTGTTATATCTCTCTCTCCCTGTCTCTCTTGTTATATCTCTCTCTCCCTGTCTTTCTTGTTCTATCTCTCCCTCCCTGTCTCTCTTGTTATATCTCTCTCTCCCTGTCTCTCTTGTTCTATCTCTCCTCCCTGTCTCTCTTGTTATATCTCTCTCTCCCTGTCTTTCTTGTTCTATCTCTCTCTCCCTGTCTCTCTTGTTATATCTCTCTCTCCCTGTCTCTCTTGTTCTATCTCTCCCTCCCTGTCTCTCTTGTTATATCTCTCTCTCCCTGTCTCTCTTGTTCTATCTCTCCCTCCCTGTCTCTCTTGTTCTATCTCTCTCTCCCTGTCTTTCTTGTTCTATCTCTCTATCCCTGTCTCTCTTGTTCTATCTCTCCCTCCCTGTCTCTCTTGTTATATCTCTCTCTCCCTGTCTCTCTTGTTCTATCTCTCTCTCCCTGTCTCTCTTGTTATATCTCTCTCTCCCTGTCTTTCTTGTTCTATCTCTCTCTCCCTGTCTCTCTTGTTCTATCTCTCTCTCCCTGTCTCTCTTGTTATATCTCTCTCTCCCTGTCTCTCTTGTTCTATCTCTCTCTCCGTGTCTCTCTTGTTATATCTCTCTCTCCCTGTCTTTCTTGTTCTCTCTCTCTCCCTGTCTCTCTTGTTATATCTCTCTCCCCTGTCTTTCTTGTTCTCTCTCTCTCTCCCTGTCTCTCTTGTTATATCTCTCTCTCCCTGTCTCTCTTGTTCTATCTCTCTCTTGTTCTATCTCTCCCTCCTGTCTCTCTTGTTATATCTCTCTCTCCCTGTCTCTCTTGTTCTATCTCTCCCTCCCTTTCTCTCTTGTTCTATCTCTCTCTCCCTTTCTCTCTTGTTATCTCTCTCTCCCTGTTTCTCTTGTTATCTCTCTCTCCCTGTCTCTCTTGTTATATCTCTCTCTCCCTGTCTCTCTTGTTCTATCTCTCCCTCCCTGTCTCTCTTGTTATATCTCTCTCTCCCTGTCTCTCTTGTTCTATCTCTCTCTCCCTTTCTCTCTTGTTCTATCTCTCTCTCCCTGTCTCTCTTGTTCTATCTCTCTCTCCCTGTCTCTCTTGTTCTATCTCTCTCTCCCTGTCTCTCTTGTTCTATCTCTCCCTGTCTCTCTTGTTATATCTCTCTCTCCCTTTCTCTCTTGTTCTATCTCTCCCTGTCTCTCTTGTTCTATCTCTCTCTCCCTTTCTCTCTTGTTCTATCTCTCTCCCTTACTCTCTTGTTCTATCTCTCCCTTTCTCTCTTGTTATATCTCTCTCTCCCTTTCTCTCTTGTTCTATCTCTCCCTGTCTCTCTTGTTATATCTCTCTCTCCTTTTCTCTCTTGTTCTATCTCTCTCCCTGTCTCTCTTGTTCTATCTCTCCCTCCCTGTCTCTCTTGTTATATCTCTCTCTCCCTGTCTCTCTTGTTCTATCTCTCTCTCCCTGTCTCTCTTGTTATATCTCTCTCTCCCTGTCTTTCTTGTTCTCTCTCTCTCCCTGTCTCTCTTGTTATATCTCTCTCTCCCTGTCTCTCTTGTTCTATCTCTCCCTGTCTCTCTTGTTCTATCTCTCTCTCCTGTCTCTCTTGTTCTATCTCTCTCTCCCTGTCTCTCTTGTTATATCTCTCTCTCCCTGTCTCTCTTGTTCTATCTCTCTCTCCCTGTCTCTCTTGTTCTATCTCTCTCTCCCTGTCTCTCTTGTTATATCTCTCTCTCCCTGTCTCTCTTGTTATATCTCTCTCTCCCTGTCTTTCTTGTTCTATCTCTCCCTCCCTGTATCTCTTGTTATATCTCTCTCTCCCTGTCTCTCTTGTTCTATCTCTCCCTCCCTGTCTCTCTTGTTATATCTCTCTCTCCCTGTCTTTCTTGTTCTATCTCTCTCTCCCTGTCTCTCTTGTTATATCTCTCTCTCCCTGTCTCTCTTGTTCTATCTCTCCCTCCCTGTCTCTCTTGTTATATCTCTCTCTCCCTGTCTCTCTTGTTCTATCTCTCCCTCCCTGTCTCTCTTGTTCTATCTCTCTCTCCCTGTCTCTCTTGTTCTATCTCTCTATCCCTGTCTCTCTTGTTCTATCTCTCCCTCCCTGTCTCTCTTGTTATATCTCTCTCTCCCTGTCTCTCTTGTTCTATCTCTCCCTCCCTGTCTCTCTTGTTATATCTCTCTCTCCCTGTCTTTCTTGTTCTCTCTCTCTCCCTGTCTCTCTTGTTCTATCTCTCCCTCCCTGTCTCTCTTGTTATATCTCTCTCTCCCTGTCTCTCTTGTTCTCTCTCTCTCCCTGTCTCTCTTGTTATATCTCTCTCTCCCTGTCTCTCTTGTTCTATCTCTCCCTCCCTGTCTCTCTTGTTATATCTCTCTCTCCCTGTCTCTCTTGTTCTATCTCTCTCTCCCTGTCTCTCTTGTTATATCTCTCTCTCTCCCTGTCTTTCTTGTTCTCTCTCTCTCCCTGTCTCTCTTGTTATATGTCTCCCTCCCTGTCTCTCTTGTTCTATCTCTCCCTCCCAGTCTCTCTTGTTCTATATCTCTCTCCCTGTCTCTCTTGTTCTATCTCTCCCTCCCTGTCTCTCTTGTTCTATCTCTCTCTCCCTGTCTCTCTTGTTCTATCTCTCCCTCCCTGTCTCTCTTGTTATATCTCTCTCTCCCTGTCTCTCTTGTTCTATCTCTCTCTCCCTGTCTCTCTTGTTCTATCTCTCCCTCCCTGTCTCTCTTGTTATATCTCTCTCTCCCTGTCTTTCTTGTTCTCTCTCTCTCCCTGTCTCTCTTGTTCTATCTCTCTCTCCCTGTCTTTCTTGTTCTCTCTCTCTCCCTGTCTCTCTTGTTATATCTCTCTCTCCCTGTCTTTCTTGTTCTCTCTCTCTCCCTGTCTCTCTTGTTCTATCTCTCCCTCCCTGTCTCTCTTGTTCTATCTCTCCCTCCCTGTCTCTCTTGTTCTATCTCTCTCTCCCTGTCTCTCTTGTTCTATCTCTCCCTCCCTGTCTCTCTTGTTCTATCTCTCTATCCCTGTCTCTCTTGTTCTATCTCTACCTCCCTGTCTCTCTTGTTCTATCTCTCTCTCCCTGTCTCTCTTGTTCTATCTCTCCCTCCCTGTCTCTCTTGTTCTATCTCTCCCTTTCTCTCTTGTTCTATCTCTCCCTGTCTCTCTTGTTCTATCTCTCCCTGTCTCTGTTGTTCTATCTCTCCCTTTCTCTCTTGTTCTATCTCTCACTGTCTCTCTTGTTCTATCTCTCCCTGTCTCTCTTGTTCTATCTCTCCCTTTCTCTCTTGTTCTATCTCTCTCCCTGTCTCACTTGTTCTATCTCTCTCTCCCTTTCTCTCTTGTTCTATCTCTCTCTCCCTGTCTCTCTTGTTCTATCTCTCTCTCCCTTTCTCTCTTGTTCTATCTCTCCCTCCCTGTCTCTCTTGTTCTATCTCTCCCTGTCTCTGTTGTTCTATCTCTCCCTTTCTCTCTTGTTCTATCTCTCACTGTCTCTCTTGTTCTATCTCTCCCTGTCTCTCTTGTTCTATCTCTCCCTGTTCTATCTCTCTCTCCCTGTCTCTCTTGTTCTATCTCTCTCTCCCTTTCTCTCTTGTTCTATCTCTCCCTCCCTGTCTCTCTTGTTATATCTTTCTCCCTGTCTCTCTTGTTCTATCTCTCTCTCCCTGTCTTTCTTGTTCTATCTCTCTCTCCCTGTCTCTCTTGTTCTATCTCTCTCTCCCTCCCTGTCTCTCTTGTTCTATCTCTCTCTCCCTGTCTCTCTTGTTCTATCTCTCTCTCCCTGTCTCTCTTGTTCTTCTCTCTCTCCCTGTCTTTCTTGTTCTATCTCTCCCTGTCTCTTTGTTCTATCTCTCTCTCCCTGTCTCTCTTGTTCTATCTCTCTCTCCCTGTCTCTCTTGTTCTATCTCTCCTCTCCTCTTGTCTCTCTTGTCTCTCTTGTTATATGTCTCTCTCCCTGTCTCTCTTGTTCTATCTCTCCTCCCTGTCTTTCTTGTTCTATCTCTCTCCTTTCTCTCTTGTTCTATCTCTCCCTGTCTTTCTTGTTCTATCTCTCCCTTTCTCTCTTGTTCTATCTCTCTCTCCCTGTCTCTCTTGTTATATGTCTCTCTCCCTGTCTCTCTTGTTATATCTCTCTCTCCCTGTCTCTCTTGTTCTATCTCTCCCTGTCTCTCTTGTTATATCTCTCTGTCTCTCTTGTTATATCTCTCTCTCCCTGTCTCTCTTGTTCTATCTCTCTCTCCCTGTCTCTCTTGTTATATGTCTCTCTCCCTGTCTCTCTTGTTATATGTCTCTCTCCCTGTCTCTCTTGTTATATCTCTCTCCCTGTCTCTCTTGTTCTATCTCTCTCTCCCTGTTCTCTTGTTATATCTCTCTCCCTGTCTCTCTTGTTCTATCTCTCTCTCCCCTGTCTCTCTTGTTATATCTCTCTCCCTGTCTCTCTTGTTATATGTCTCTCTCCCTGTCTCTCTTGTTCTATCTCTCTCTCCCTGTCTTTCTTGTTCTCTCTCTCTCCCTGTTATCTTGTTATATCTCTCTCTCCTGTCTCTCTTGTTCTATCTCTCCCTGTCTCTCTTGTTCTATCTCTCTCTCCCTGTCTCTCTTGTTCTATCTCTCTCTCCCTGTCTCTCTTGTTATATCTCTCTCTCCCTGTCTCTCTTGTTCTATCTCTCTCTCCCTGTCTCTCTTGTTCTATCTCTCTCTCCCTGTCTCTCTTGTTATATCTCTCTCTCCCTGTCTCTCTTGTTATATCTCTCTCTCCCTGTCTCTCTTGTTCTATCTCTCCCTCCCTGTCTCTCTTGTTATATCTCTCTCTCCCTGTCTCTCTTGTTCTATCTCTCCCTCCCTGTCTCTCTTGTTATATCTCTCTCTCCCTGTCTTTCTTGTTCTATCTCTCTCTCCCTGTCTCTCTTGTTATATCTCTCTCCCTGTCTCTCTTGTTCTATCTCTCCCTCCCTGTCTCTCTTGTTATATCTCTCTCTCCCTGTCTCTCTTGTTCTATCTCTCCCTCCCTGTCTCTCTTGTTCTATCTCTCTCTCCCTGTCTCTCTTGTTCTATCTCTCCCTGTCTCTCTTGTTCTATCTCTCCCTCCCTGTCTCTCTTGTTATATCTCTCTCTCCCTGTCTCTCTTGTTCTATCTCTCCCTCCCTGTCTCTCTTGTTATATCTCTCTCTCTCTTTCTGTCTCTCTTCTCTCTCCCTGTCTCTCTTGTTCTATCTCTCCCTCCCTGTCTCTCTTGTTATATCTCTCTCTCCCTGTCTCTCTTGTTCTATCTCTCTCTCCCTCTCTCTTGTTATATCTCTCTCTTGTTTTCTTGTTCTCTCTCCCTGTCTTGTCTTGTTATATCTCTCTCTCCCTGTCTCTCTTGTTCTATCTCTCTCCCCTGTCTCTCTTGTTATATCTCTCTCCCTGTCTCTCTTGTTCTATCTCTCCCTCCCTGTCTCTCTTGTTATATCTCTCTCTCCCCTGTCTCTCTTGTTCTATCTCTCTCTCCCTGTCTCTCTTGTTATATCTCTCTCTCCCCTGTCTCTCTTGTTCTTGTCTCTCTTGTTCTATCTCTCCTCCCTGTCTCTCTTGTTCTATCTCTCTCTCCCTGTCTCTCTTGTTATATGTCTCCTCCCTGTCTCTCTTGTTCTATCTCTCCCTCCCAGTCTCTCTTGTTCTATCTCTCTCTCCCTGTCTCTCTTGTTCTATCTCTCCCTCCCTGTCTCTCTTGTTCTATCTCTCTCTCCCTGTCTCTCTTGTTCTATCTCTCCCTCCCTGTCTCTCTTGTTATATCTCTCTCTCCCTGTCTCTCTTGTTCTATCTCTCTCTCCCTGTCTTTCTTGTTCTATCTCTCTCTCCCTGTCTCTCTTGTTATATCTCTCTCTCCCTGTCTCTCTTGTTCTATCTCTCCCTCCCTGTCTCTCTTGTTATATCTCTCTCTCCCTGTCTCTCTTGTTCTCTCTCTCTCCCTGTCTCTCTTGTTCTATCTCTCTCTCCCTGTCTCTCTTGTTCTATCTCTCTCTCCCTGTCTCTCTTGTTATATCTCTCTCTCCCTGTCTCTCTTGTTCTATCTCTCTCTCCCTGTCTCTCTTGTTCTATCTCTCCCTGTCTCTCTTGTTCTATCTCTCCCTCCCTGTCTCTCTTGTTCTATCTCTCTCTCCCTGTCTCTCTTGTTCTATCTCTCCCTCCCTGTCTCTCTTGTTCTATCTCTCTCTCCCTGTCTCTCTTGTTCTATCTCTCCTCCCTGTCTCTCTTGTTCTATCTCTCTCTCCCTGTCTCTCTTGTTCTATCTCTCCCTCCCTGTCTCTCTTGTTCTATCTCTCCCTTTCTCCTTGTCTCTCTCCCTGTCTCTCTTGTTCTATCTCTCCCTGTCTCTGTTGTTCTATCTCTCTCTTTGTTCTATCTCTCACTGTCTCTCTTGTTCTATCTCTCCCTGTCTCTCTTGTTCTATCTCTCTCTCTCTTGTTCTATCTCTCTCCCTGTCTCTCTTGTTCTATCTCTCTCTCCCTGTCTCTCTTGTTCTATCTCTCTCTCCCTGTCTCTCTTGTTCTATCTCTCTCTCCCTGTCTCTCTTGTTCTATCTCTCTCCCTGTCTCTCTTGTTCTATCTCTCCCTGTCTCTGTTGTTCTATCTCTCCCTTCTCTCTTTGTTCTATCTCTCACTGTCTCTCTTGTTCTATCTCTCCCTGTCTCTCTTGTTCTATCTCTCCCTCTCTCTTGTTCTATCTCTCTCCCTGTCTCTCTTGTTCTATCTCTCTCTCCCTGTCTCTCTTGTTCTATCTCTCCCTCCCTGTCTCTCTTGTTATATCTCTCTCTCCCTGTCTCTCTTGTTCTATCTCTCTCTCCCTGTCTCTCTTGTTCTATCTCTCTCTCCCTGTCTCTCTTGTTCTATCTCTCTCTCCCTCCCTGTCTCTCTTGTTCTATCTCTCTCTCCCTGTCTCTCTTGTTCTATCTCTCTCTCCCTGTCTCTCTTGTTCTATCTCTCTCTCCCTGTCTCTCTTGTTCTATCTCTCCCTTTCTCTCTTGTTCTATCTCTCTCTCCCTGTCTCTCTTGTTATATGTCTCTCTCCCTGTCTCTCTTGTTCTATCTCTCCCCTGTCTCTCTTGTTCTATCTCTCTCTCCCTGTCTCTCTTGTTCTATTCTCTCTCCCTTCTCTCTTGTTCTATCTCTCTCTCCCTGTCTCTCTTGTTATATGTCTCTCTCCCTGTCTCTCTTGTTCTATATCTCTCTCTCCCTGTCTCTCTTGTTATATCTCTCTCTCTCCTGTCTCTCTTGTTATATCTCTCTCTCCCTGTCTCTCTTGTTATATCTCTCTCTCCCTGTCTCTCTTGTTCTATCTCTCCCCCTGTCTCTCTTGTTCTATCTCTCTCT
Source organism: Oncorhynchus gorbuscha (assembly GCF_021184085.1). NCBI lineage: Eukaryota > Metazoa > Chordata > Actinopteri > Salmoniformes > Salmonidae > Oncorhynchus > Oncorhynchus gorbuscha. The sequence continues at coordinate 89,834,193 of NC_060178.1, forward strand.
CCCTGTCTCTCTTGTTATATCTCTCTCCCCTGTCTCTCTTGTTATATGTCTCTCTCCCTGTCTCTCTTGTTATATCTCTCTCCCTGTCTCTCTTGTTATATGTCTCTCTCCCTGTCTCTCTTGTTCTATCTCTCCCTGTCTCTCTTGTTCTATCTCTCTGTCTCTCTTGTTATATCTCTCTCCCTGTCTCTCTTGTTATATGTCTCTCTCCCTGTCTCTCTTGTTCTATCTCTCTCTCCCTGTCTCTCTTGTTCTATCTCTCCCTCCCTGTCTCTCTTGTTCTATCTCTCTCTCCCTGTCTCTCTTGTTATATCTCTCTCCCTGTCTCTCTTGTTCTATCTCTCTCTCTCCCTGTCTCTCTTGTTATATCTCTCTCTCCCTGTCTCTCTTGTTATATCTCTCTCTCCCTGTCTCTCTTGTTCTATCTCTCCCTGTCTCTCTTGTTCTATCTCTTCTCCTGTCTCTCTTGTTATATCTCTCTCCCTGTCTCTCTTGTTATATGTCTCTCTCCCTGTCTCTCTTGTTATATCTCTCTCCCTGTCTCTCTTGTTATATCTCTCTCCCTGTCTCTCTTGTTCTATCTCTCTCTCCCTGTCTCTCTTGTTATATCTCTCTCCCTGTCTCTCTTGTTATATGTCTCTTGTTCTCTTGTTATATCTCTCTCCCTGTCTCTCTTGTTATATGTCTCTCTCCCTGTCTCTCTTGTTCTATCTCTCTCTCCCTGTCTCTCTTGTTATATCTCTCTCCCTGTCTCTCTTGTTCTATCTCTCTCTCCCTGTCTCTCTTGTTCTATCTCTCTCTCCCTGTCTCTCTTGTTATATCTCTCTCTCCCTGTCTCTCTTGTTATATGTCTCTCTCCCTGTCTCTCTTGTTCTATCTCTCTCTCCCTGTCTCTCTTGTTCTATCTCTCCCTCCCTGTCTCTCTTGTTCTATCTCTCTCTCCCTGTCTCTCTTGTTATATCTCTCTCTCCCTGTCTCTCTTGTTCTATCTCTCCTCCCTGTCTCTCTTGTTATATCTCTCTCTCCCTGTCTCTCTTGTTCTATCTCTCTCTCCCTCTCTTGTTATATCTCTCTTGTCTCTCTTGTTCTATCTCTCTCTCCCTGTCTCTCTTGTTCTATCTCTCTCTCCCTGTCTCTCTTGTTATATCTCTCTCCCTGTCTCTCTTGTTATATCTCTCTCCCTCTCTCTTGTTCTATCTCTCCCTCCCTGTCTCTCTTGTTATATCTCTCTCTCCCTGTCTCTCTTGTTCTATCTCTCCCTCCCTGTCTCTCTTGTTCTATCTCTCTCTCCCTGTCTCTCTTGTTCTATCTCTCTCTCCCTGTCTCTCTTGTTCTATCTCTCCCTCCCTGTCTCTCTTGTTATATCTCTCTCTCCCTGTCTCTCTTGTTCTATCTCTCCCTCCCTGTCTCTCTTGTTATATCTCTCTCTCCCTGTCTCTCTTGTTCTCTCTCTCTCTCCCTGTCTCTCTTGTTATATCTCTCCCTCCCTGTCTCTCTTGTTATATCTCTCTCTCCCTGTCTCTCTTGTTCTATCTCTCTCTCCCTGTCTCTCTTGTTATATCTCTCTCTCCCTGTCTCTTCTTGTTCTATCTCTCCCCCTGTCTCTCTTGTTATATCTCTCTCTCCCTGTCTTCTTGTTCTCTCTCTCTCCCTGTCTCTCTTGTTATATCTCTCCCTGTCTCTCTTGTTCTATCTCTCCCTCCCTGTCTCTCTTGTTATATCTCTCTCTCCCTGTCTCTCTTGTTCTATCTCTCCCTCCCTGTCTCTCTTGTTATATCTCTCTCTCCCTGTCTCTCTTGTTCTATCTCTCTCTCCCTGTCTCTCTTGTTATATCTCTCTCTCTCCTGTCTCTCTTGTTCTTCTCTCTCCCTGTCTCTCTTGTTCTATCTCTCCCTCCCTGTCTCTCTTGTTCTATCTCTCTCTCCCTGTCTCTCTTGTTATATGTCTCCCTCCCTGTCTCTCTTGTTCTATCTCTCCCTCCCAGTCTCTCTTGTTCTATCTCTCTCTCCCTGTCTCTCTTGTTCTATCTCTCCCTCCCTGTCTCTCTTGTTCTATCTCTCTCTCCCTGTCTCTCTTGTTCTATCTCTCCCTCCCTGTCTCTCTTGTTATATCTCTCTCTCCCTGTCTCTCTTGTTCTATCTCTCTCTCCCTGTCTTTCTTGTTCTATCTCTCTCTCCCTGTCTCTCTTGTTATATCTCTCTCTCCCTGTCTCTCTTGTTCTATCTCTCCCTCCCTGTCTCTCTTGTTATATGTCTCTCTCCCTGTCTTTCTTGTTCTATCTCTCTCTCCCTGTCTCTCTTGTTCTATCTCTCTCTCCCTGTCTTTCTTGTTCTCTCTCTCTCCCTGTCTCTCTTGTTATATCTCTCTCTCCCTGTCTCTCTTGTTCTATCTCTCTCTCCCTGTCTCTCTTGTTCTATCTCTCCCTCCCTGTCTCTCTTGTTCTATCTCTCCCTCCCTGTCTCTCTTGTTCTATCTCTCTCTCCCTGTCTCTCTTGTTCTATCTCTCCCTCCCTGTCTCTCTTGTTCTATCTCTCTATCCCTGTCTCTCTTGTTCTATCTCTCTCCCTGTCTCTCTTGTTCTCTCTCTCTCCCTGTCTCTCTTGTTCTATCTCTCCCTCCCTGTCTCTCTTGTTCTATCTCTCCCTTTCTCTCTTGTTCTATCTCTCCCTGTCTCTCTTGTTCTATCTCTCCCTGTCTCTGTTGTTCTATCTCTCCCTTTCTCTCTTGTTCTATCTCTCATGTCTCTCTTGTTCTATCTCTCCCTGTCTCTCTTGTTCTATCTCTCCCTTTCTCTCTTGTTCTATCTCTCTCCTGTCTCTCTTGTCTCTCTTGTTCTATCTCTCTCTCCCTTTCTCTCTTGTTCTATCTCTCTCTCCCTGTCTCTCTTGTTCTATCTCTCTCTCCCTTTCTCTCTTGTTCTATCTCTCCCTCCCTGTCTCTCTTGTTCTATCTCTCCCTGTCTCTGTTGTTCTATCTCTCCCTTTCTCTCTTGTTCTATCTCTCACTGTCTCTCTTGTTCTATCTCTCCCTGTCTCTCTTGTTCTATCTCTCCCTTTCTCTCTTGTTCTATCTCTCTCCCTGTCTCTCTTGTTCTATCTCTCTCTCCCTTTCTCTCTTGTTCTATCTCTCCCTCCCTGTCTCTCTTGTTATATCTTTCTCCCTGTCTCTCTTGTTCTATCTCTCTCTCCCTGTCTTTCTTGTTCTATCTCTCTCTCCCTGTCTCTCTTGTTCTATCTCTCTCTCCCTCCCTGTCTCTCTTGTTCTATCTCTCTCTCCCTGTCTCTCTTGTTCTATCTCTCTCTCCCTGTCTCTCTTGTTCTATCTCTCTCTCCCTGTCTTTCTTGTTCTATCTCTCCCTTTCTCTCTTGTTCTATCTCTCTCTCCCTGTCTCTCTTGTTATATGTCTCTCTCCCTGTCTCTCTTGTTCTATCTCTCCCTGTCTTTCTTGTTCTATCTCTCCCTTTCTCTCTTGTTCTATCTCTCCCTGTCTTTCTTGTTCTATCTCTCCCTTTCTCTCTTGTTCTATCTCTCTCTCCCTGTCTCTCTTGTTATATGTCTCTCTCCCTGTCTCTCTTGTTATATCTCTCTCTCCCTGTCTCTCTTGTTCTATCTCTCCCTGTCTCTCTTGTTATATCTCTCTCTCCCTGTCTCTCTTGTTATATCTCTCTCTCCCTGTCTCTCTTGTTCTATCTCTCTCTCCCTGTCTCTCTTGTTATATGTCTCTCTCCCTGTCTCTCTTGTTATATCTCTCTCCCTGTCTCTCTTGTTATATCTCTCTCTCCCTGTCTCTCTTGTTCTATCTCTCTCTCCCTGTCTCTCTTGTTATATCTCTCTCCCTGTCTCTCTTGTTCTATCTCTCTCTCCCTGTCTCTCTTGTTATATCTCTCTCCCTGTCTCTCTTGTTATATGTCTCTCTCCCTGTCTCTCTTGTTCTATCTCTCTCTCCCTGTCTCTCTTGTTCTATCTCTCTCCCCTGTCTCTCTTGTTATATCTCTCTCCCTGTCTCTCTTGTTATATCTCTCTCCCTGTCTCTCTTGTTATATGTCTCTCTCCCTGTCTCTCTTGTTCTATCTCTCCCTCCCAGTCTCTCTTGTTATATCTCTCTCTCCCTGTCTCTCTTGTTATATCTCTCTCTCCCTGTCTCTCTTTTTATATCTCTCTCTCCCTGTCTCTCTTGTTATATGTCTCTCTCCCTGTCTCTCTTGTTCTATCTCTCCCTGTCTCTCTTGTTCTATCTCTCTCTCCCTGTCTCTCTTGTTATATCTCTCTCCCTGTCTCTCTTGTTATATGTCTCTCTCCCTGTCTCTCTTGTTATATCTCTCTCCCTGTCTCTCTTGTTATATGTCTCTCTCCCTGTCTCTCTTGTTCTATCTCTCCCTGTCTCTCTTGTTCTATCTCTCTCTCCCTGTCTCTCTTGTTATATGTCTCTCTCCCTGTCTCTCTTGTTATATGTCTCTCTCCCTGTCTCTCTTGTTCTATCTCTCTCTCCCTGTCTCTCTTGTTCTATCTCTCCCTCCCTGTCTTTCTTGTTCTATCTCTCTCTCCCTGTCTCTCTTGTTATATCTCTCTCCCTGTCTCTCTTGTTCTATCTCTCTCTCCCTGTCTCTCTTGTTATATCTCTCTCCCTGTCTCTCTTGTTATATGTCTCTCTCCCTGTCTCTCTTGTTCTATCTCTCCCTGTCTCTCTTGTTCTATCTCTCTCTCCCTGTCTCTCTTGTTATATCTCTCTCCCTGTCTCTCTTGTTATATGTCTCTCTCCCTGTCTCTCTTGTTATATGTCTCTCTCCCTGTCTCTCTTGTTATATGTCTCTCTCCCTGTCTCTCTTGTTCTATCTCTCTCTCCCTGTCTCTCTTGTTATATCTCTCTCCCTGTCTCTCTTGTTATATGTCTCTCTCCCTGTCTCTCTTGTTATATGTCTCTCTCCCTGTCTCTCTTGTTATATGTCTCTCTCCCTGTCTCTCTTGTTCTATCTCTCTCTCCCTGTCTCTCTTGTTATATGTCTCTCTCCCTGTCTCTCTTGTTCTATCTCTCCCTGTCTCTCTTGTTCTATCTCTCTCTCCCTGTCTCTCTTGTTATATGTCTCTCTCCCTGTCTCTCTTGTTATATGTCTCTCTCCCTGTCTCTCTTGTTCTATCTCTCTCTCCCTGTCTCTCTTGTTCTATCTCTCCCTCCCTGTCTTTCTTGTTCTATCTCTCTCTCCCTGTCTCTCTTGTTATATCTCTCTCTCCCTGTCTCTCTTGTTCTATCTCTCCCTCCCTGTCTCTCTTGTTATATCTCTCTCTCCCTGTCTTTCTTGTTCTCTCTCTCTCTCCCTGTCTCTCTTGTTATATCTCTCTCCCTGTCTCTCTTGTTATATGTCTCTCTCCCTGTCTCTCTTGTTCTATCTCTCTCTCCCTGTCTCTCTTGTTATATCTCTCTCCCTGTCTCTCTTGTTATATCTCTCTCCCTGTCTCTCTTGTTATATCTTCTCCCTGTCTCTCTTGTTATATGTCTCTCTCCCTGTCTCTCTTGTTCTATCTCTCTCCCTGTCTCTCTTGTTATATCTCTCTCCCTGTCTCTCTTGTTATATCTCTCTCCCTGTCTCTCTTGTTATATCTCTCTCCCTGTCTCTCTTGTTATATGTCTCTCTCCCTGTCTCTCTTGTTATATCTCTCTCTCCCTGTCTTTCTTGTTCTCTCTCTCTCTCCCTGTCTCTCTTGTTATATCTCTCTCCCTGTCTCTCTTGTTATATGTCTCTCTCCCTGTCTCTCTTGTTCTATCTCTCTCTCCCTGTCTCTCTTGTTATATCTCTCTCCCTGTCTCTCTTTCTCCTGTCTCTCTTGTTATATGTCTCTCTCCCTGTCTCTCTTGTTCTATCTCTCTCTCCCTGTCTCTCTTGTTCTATCTCTCTCTCCCTGTCTCTCTTGTTATATCTCTCTCCCTGTCTCTCTTGTTATATCTCTCTCCCTGTCTCTCTTGTTATATCTCTCCCCTGTCTCTCTTGTTATATGTCTCTGTCTCTCTTGTTCTATCTCTCTCTCCCTGTCTCTCTTGTTATATCTCTCTCCCTGTCTCTCTTGTTATATGTCTCTCTCCCTGTCTCTCTTGTTCTATCTCTCTCTCCCTGTCTCTCTTGTTATATGTCTCTCTCCCTGTCTCTCTTGTTCTATCTCTCTCTCCCTGTCTCTCTTGTTATATCTCTCTCCCTGTCTCTCTTGTTCTATCTCTCCCTCCCTGTCTCTCTTGTTCTATCTCTCTCTCCCTGTCTCTCTTGTTATATGTCTCCCTCCCTGTCTCTCTTGTTCTATCTCTCCCTCCCAGTCTCTCTTGTTCTATATCTCTCTCCCTGTCTCTCTTGTTCTATCTCTCTCCCTGTCTCTCTTGTTATATGTCTCTCTCCCTGTCTCTCTTGTTCTATCTCTCTCTCCCTGTCTCTCTTGTTATATCTCTCTCCCTGTCTCTCTTGTTCTATCTCTCTCTCCCTGTCTCTCTTGTTATATCTCTCTCCCTGTCTCTCTTGTTATATCTCTCTCTCCCTGTCTCTCTTGTTCTATCTCTCCCTGTCTCTCTTGTTATATCTCTCTCTCCCTGTCTCTCTTGTTATATGTCTCTCTCCCTGTCTCTCTTGTTCTATCTCTCCCTCCCTGTCTCTCTTGTTCTATATCTCTCTCCCTGTCTCTCTTGTTCTATCTCTCTCTCCCTGTCTCTCTTGTTATATGTCTCTCTCCCTGTCTCTCTTGTTCTATCTCTCTCTCCCTGTCTCTCTTGTTATATCTCTCTCCCTGTCTCTCTTGTTCTATCTCTCTCTCCCTGTCTCTCTTGTTATCTCTCTCTCCCTGTCTCTCTTGTTATATCTCTCTCTCCCTGTCTCTCTTGTTCTATCTCTTGTCTCTCTTGTTATATCTCTCTCTCCCTGTCTCTCTTGTTATATCTCTCTCTCCCTGTCTCTCTTGTTCTATCTCTCTCTCTCTCTCTTGTTATATGTCTCTCTCCCTGTCTCTCTTGTTCTATCTCTCTCTCCCTGTCTCTCTTGTTATATGTCTCTCTCCCTGTCTCTCTTGTTATATGTCTCTCCCTGTCTCTCTTGTTATATCTCTCTCCCTGTCTCTCTTGTTATATGTCTCTCTCCCTGTCTCTCTTGTTATATGTCTCTCTCCCTGTCTCTCTTGTTATATGTCTCTCCCTGTCTCTCTTGTTATATCTCTCTCCCTGTCTCTCTTGTTATATGTCTCTCTCCCTGTCTCTCTTGTTATATGTCTCTCTCCCTGTCTCTCTTGTTATATCTCTCTCCCTGTCTCTCTTGTTATATGTCTCTCTCCCTGTCTCTCTTGTTCTATCTCTCTCTCCCTGTCTCTCTTGTTATATGTCTCTCTCCCTGTCTCTCTTGTTATATCTCTCTCCCTGTCTCTCTTGTTATATGTCTCTCTCCCTGTCTCTCTTGTTCTATCTCTCTCTCCCTGTCTCTCTTGTTATATCTCTCTCCCTGTCTCTCTTGTTCTATCTCTCTCTCCCTGTCTCTCATGTTATATCTCTCTCCCTGTCTCTCTTGTTCTATCTCTCTCTCCCTGTCTCTCTTGTTATATCTCTCTCCCTGTCTCTCTTGTTCTATCTCTCTCTCCCTGTCTCTCTTGTTATATCTCTCTCTCTCTCTTGTTATCTCTCTTCTCTCTTGTTCTATCTCTCTCTCCCTGTCTCTCTTGTTATATCTCTCTCCCCTGTCTCTCTTGTTATATGTCTCTCTCCCTGTCTCTCTTGTTCTATCTCTCCCTCCCTGTCTCTCTTGTTATATGTCTCTCTCCCTGTCTCTCTTGTTCTATCTCTCTCTCCCTGTCTCTCTTGTTATATCTCTCTCCCTGTCTCTCTTGTTATATGTCTCTCTCCCTGTCTCTCTTGTTATATGTCTCTCTCCCTGTCTCTCTTGTTCTATCTCTCTCTCCCTGTCTCTCTTGTTATATCTCTCTCCCTGTCTCTCTTGTTATATGTCTCTCTCCCTGTCTCTCTTGTTCTATCTCTCTCTCCCTGTCTCTCTTGTTATATCTCTCTCCCTGTCTCTCTTGTTCTATCTCTCTCTCCCTGTCTCTCTTGTTATATCTCTCTCCCTGTCTCTCTTGTTATATGTCTCTCTCCCTGTCTCTCTTGTTCTATCTCTCTCTCCCTGTCTCTCTTGTTATATCTCTCTCCCTGTCTCTCTTGTTATATGTCTCTCTCCCTGTCTCTCTTGTTCTATCTCTCTCTCCCTGTCTCTCTTGTTCTATCTCTCTCTCCCTGTCTCTCTTGTTATATCTCTCTCCCTGTCTCTCTTGTTATATCTCTCTCCCTGTCTCTCTTGTTATATCTCTCTCCCTGTCTCTCTTGTTATATGTCTCTCTCCCTGTCTCTCTTGTTCTATCTCTCTCTCCCTGTCTCTCTTGTTATATCTCTCTCCCTGTCTCTCTTGTTATATGTCTCTCTCCCTGTCTCTCTTGTTCTATCTCTCTCTCCCTGTCTCTCTTGTTATATGTCTCTCTCCCTGTCTCTCTTGTTCTATCTCTCTCTCCCTGTCTCTCTTGTTATATCTCTCTCCCTGTCTCTCTTGTTATATGTCTCTCTCCCTGTCTCTCTTGTTCTAGCTCTCTCTCCCTGTCTCTCTTGTTATATCTCTCTCCCTGTCTCTCTTGTTCTATCTCTCTCTCCCTGTCTCTCTTGTTATATCTCTCTCCCTGTCTCTCTTGTTATATGTCTCTCTCCCCTGTCTCTCTTGTTCTATCTCTCTCTCCCTGTCTCTCTTGTTATATCTCTCTCCCTGTCTCTCTTGTTCTATCTCTATCTCTCTCCCTGTCTCTCTTGTTCTATCTCTCTCTCCCTGTCTCTCTTGTTATATCTCTCTCACTGTCTCTCTTGTTCTATCTCTCTCTCCCTGTCTCTCTTGTTATATGTCTCTCTCCCTGTCTCTCTTGTTCTATCTCTCTCTCCCTGTCTCTCTTGTTCTATCTCTCTCTCCCTGTCTCTCTTGTTATATCTCTCTCCCTGTCTCTCTTGTTATATCTCTCTCCCTGTCTCTCTTGTTCTATCTCTCCCTCCCTGTCTCTCTTGTTCTATCTCTCTCTCCCTGTCTCTCTTGTTATATGTCTCCCTCCCTGTCTCTCTTGTTCTATCTCTCCCTCCCAGTCTCTCTTGTTCTATATCTCTCTCCCTGTCTCTCTTGTTCTATCTCTCCCTCCCTGTCTCTCTTGTTATATGTCTCTCTCCCTGTCTCTCTTGTTCTATCTCTCCCTCCCTGTCTCTCTTGTTCTATCTCTCTCTCCCTGTCTCTCTTGTTATATCTCTCCCTCCCTGTCTCTCTTGTTATATCTCTCTCTCCCTGTCTCTCTTGTTATATCTCTCTCTCCCTGTCTCTCTTGTTCTATCTCTCCCTCCCTGTCTCTCTTGTTCTATCTCTCTCTCCCTGTCTCTCTTGTTATATCTCTCTCTCCCTGTCTCTCTTGTTCTATCTCTCTCTCCCTGTCTCTCTTGTTATATGTCTCCCTCCCTGTCTCTCTTGTTCTATCTCTCCCTCCCAGTCTCTCTTGTTCTATATCTCTCTCCCTGTCTCTCTTGTTCTATCTCTCCCTCCCTGTCTCTCTTGTTATATGTCTCTCTCCCTGTCTCTCTTGTTATATCTCTCTCTCCCTGTCTCTCTTGTTATATGTCTCCCTCCCTGTCTCTCTTGTTCTATGTCTCCCTCCCTGTCTCTCTTGTTATATGTCTCCCTCCCTGTCTCTCTTGTTCTATCTCTCCCTCCCTGTCTCTCTTGTTATATGTCTCTCTCCCTGTCTCTCTTGTTCTATCTCTCTCCCTGTCTCTCTTGTTATATCTCTCTCTCCCTGTCTCTCTTGTTATATGTCTCTCTCCCTGTCTCTCTTGTTATATCTCTCTCTCCCTGTCTCTCTTGTTATATCTCTCTCCCTGTCTCTCTTGTTATATCTCTCTCCCTGTCTCTCTTGTTATATCTCTCTCTCCCTGTCTCTCTTGTTCTATCTCTCCCTCCCTGTCTCTCTTGTTCTATCTCTCTCTCCCTGTCTCTCTTGTTATATCTCTCTCTCCCTGTCTCTCTTGTTCTATCTCTCTCTCCCTGTCTCTCTTGTTATATGTCTCTCTCCCTGTCTCTCTTGTTATATGTCTCTCTCCCTGTCTCTCTTGTTATATCTCTCTCTCCCTGTCTCTCTTGTTCTATCTCTCTCTCCCTGTCTCTCTTGTTCTATCTCTCTCTCCCTGTCTCTCTTGTTATATCTCTCTCTCCCTGTCTCTCTTGTTATCTCTCTCTCCCCTGTCTCTCTTGTTCTATCTCTCTCTCTCCCTGTCTCTCTTGTTATATCTCTCTCTCCCTGTCTCTCTTGTTATATCTCTCCCTCCCTGTCTCTCTTGTTCTATCTCTCTCTCCCTGTCTCTCTTGTTATATGTCTCTCTCCCTGTCTCTCTTGTTATATCTCTCTCTCCCTGTCTCTCTTGTTCTATCTCTCCCTGTCTCTCTTGTTATATCTCTCTCTCCCTGTCTCTCTTGTTATATCTCTCTCTCCCTGTCTCTCTTGTTCTATCTCTCTCTCCCTGTCTCTCTTGTTATATGTCTCTCTCCCTGTCTCTCTTGTTATATATCTCTCTCCCTGTCTCTCTTGTTCTATCTCTCTCTCCCTGTCTCTCTTGTTATATCTCTCTCTCCCTGTCTCTCTTGTTCTATCTCTCCCTGTCTCTCTTGTTATATCTCTCTCTCCCTGTCTCTCTTGTTCTATCTCTCTCTCCCTGTCTCTCTTGTTCTATCTCTCCCTGTCTCTCTTGTTATATCTCTCTCTCCCTTTCTCTCTTGTTATATGTCTCTCTCCCTGTCTCTCTTGTTATATCTCTCTCTCCCTGTCTCTCTTGTTCTATCTCTCCCTGTCTCTCTTGTTATATCTCTCTCTCCCTGTCTCTCTTGTTATATCTCTCTCTCCCTGTCTCTCTTGTTCTATCTCTCTCTCCCTGTCTCTCTTGTTATATGTCTCTCTCCCTGTCTCTCTTGTTATATCTCTCTCTCCCTGTCTCTCTTGTTCTATCTCTCCCTGTCTCTCTTGTTATATCTCTCTCTCCCTTTCTCTCTTGTTCTATCTCTCCCTGTCTCTCTTGTTCTATCTCTCCCTTTCTCTCTTGTTCTATCTCTCACTTTCTCTCTTGTTCTATCTCTCCCTGTCTCTCTTGTTCTATCTCTCTCTCCCTGTCTCTCTTGTTCTATCTCTCTCCCCGGTTCTCTCTTATTCTATCTCTCTCCCCCTTTCTGTCTCTCTTGTTCTATCTCTCTCTCCCTTCCCTCTTGTTCTATCTCTCTCTCCCTTTCTCTCTTGTTCTATCTCTCCCTTTCTCTCTTGTTCTATCTCTCCCTTTCTCTCTTGTTCTATCTCTCTCTCCCTGTCTCTCTTGTTATCTCTCTCTCCCCCTTTCTCTCTTGTTCTATCTCTCTCTCCCTTTCTCTCTTGTTCTATCTCTCTCTCCCTTTCTCTCTTGTTCTATCTCTCTCTCCCTTTCTCTCTTGTTCTATCTCTCTCTCCCTTACTCTCTTGTTCTATCTCTCCCTTTCTCTCTTGTTATATCTCTCTCTCCCTTTCTCTCTTGTTCTATCTCTCCCTTTCTCTCTTGTTCTATCTCTCCCTGTCTCTCTTGTTCTATCTCTCTCCTTTTCTCTCTTGTTCTATCTCTCTCCCCCTTTCTCTCTTGTTCTATCTCTCCCTTTCTCTCTTGTTATATCTCTCTCTCCCTTTCTCTCTTGTTCTATCTCTCCCTTTCTCTCTTGTTCTATCTCTCTCTCCCTTTCTCTCTTGTTATCTCTCTCTCCCTGTTTCTCTTGTTATCTCTCTCTCCCTGTCTCTCTTGTTCTCTCTCTCTCCCTGTCTCTCTTGTTCTATCTCTCTCTCCCTGTCTCTCTTGTTATCTCTCTCTCCCCCTTTCTCTCTTGTTCTATCTCTCTCTCCCTTTCTCTCTTGTTCTATCTCTCTCTCCCTTTCTCTCTTGTTCTATCTCTCTCTCCCTTTCTCTCTTGTTATATCTCTCTCTCCCTTACTCTCTTGTTCTATCTCTCCCTTTCTCTCTTGTTATATCTCTCTCTCCCTTTCTCTCTTGTTCTATCTCTCCCTGTCTCTCTTGTTCTATCTCTCTCTCCCTTTCTCTCTTGTTCTATCTCTCTCCCTTACTCTCTTGTTCTATCTCTCCCTTTCTCTCTTGTTATATCTCTCTCTCCCTTTCTCTCTTGTTCTATCTCTCCCTGTCTCTCTTGTTCTATCTCTCTCTCCTTTCTCTCTTGTTCTATCTCTCTCTCCTTTTCTCTCTTGTTCTATCTCTCTCTCCCTTTCTCTCTCGTTCTATCTCTCTCTCCCTTTCTCTCTTGTTCTATCTCTCTCCCTTTCTCTCTTGTTCTGTCTCTCCCTTTCTCTCTTGTTCTATCTCTCTCTAGAAAGCAGAAAAGATGGACAAATGACTGCTGACAAAAAAGAGGAAGACAAAGAAAGATAAAAATCGCCCTCCTCTGCAGCCCCAACCCCTTCTCTATCCCCCATCTCCAACCCCTTCTCTATCCCCCATCTCCAACTCCTTCTCTATCCCCCATCTCCAACCCCGTCTCTGTCCCCCATCTCCAACCCCTTCTCTATCCCCCATCTCCAACCCCTTCTCTATCCCCCATCTCCAACCCTGACCACAACCCCTTCTACAACCCCGGCCCCTCCTCCAACTTGGACCCTGCTCCAACCACGGCCACAACCCTTTCCCCAACCCCGGCCCATGTTCCAACCCTTTCCACAACCCCCGCTCCAACTCAGGTCCCAGCCCCAGCTCTAACCCCTTCCCCAGACCCTGCTCCAAACCTGGCCCGTAATCAAGGCCCTGCTCTAACCCCTTCTCCAGCCCCAGTCACTGCTCTAACCCCAGCCCCTGCTCTAACCACAACCCCTGCTCTAACCCCAGCCCCTGCTCTAATCCCAGCCCCTGCTCTAACACCAGCCCCTGCTCTAACCCCAGCCCGTGCTCAAACCCAGCTCTATTCTCTGGCCTGATGGTAAACTGGAAGTGACCTCAGCGTCTGACCACAGAGAACTATAGGGAACCACATGGAATCTGAGAACACCACTATGTTTTCCTGCCTGTCTGTCTCTTGTCTTTCTGCCATGTCAGAGTCAGAGGAGAGGAGGGGGGGTGCTGCATTCCACCAAGGGGCTTGACAGACAAAGACCAGCAGGTCTGAAGGGTGGAGGAGGAGTGTTGTGTGTTTCCCCAGGCTGATCATCTGTTGCTGTCTAAATGATAGGTCTAGAGGAGTCAGGAGACCACCCCTCCCTCCCTCCCTCCTTCACACACACACACACACACACACACACACACACACACACACACACACACACACACACACACACACACACACACACACACACACACACACACACACACACACACACACACACACACACACACACACACACACACACACACACACACACACACACACACACACACACACACACACACACAAACACACACCATTTCTCCCCAACCACCACGCATCTGTAGACCAGTAAGCCTCTCAGCTGGGCCAGGCCATGATGGATAGGGGCATCCATCCCTCAACCTCACCCCTCACACACTGAAGAGAGAGAGACAGAGAGAGCGAGCAAGACAGAGCGAGAGAGAAAGAAAGGAAGAGAGCGAGAGAGAAAGAAAGAAGGAAAGAAAAAAGAAAAGGAGAGAGAGAGGAGGAAAGAGACAGAGATAGGGAGAGGAAAGGAGATAGCACAGCACGCCTCCTCCGACCCCCTGTAGATGAGAATAATTAGAATCCCATGAAACATTCAGCAGGGGTGGAAGTGTTGTTCTCCTCATTATGTGACATCATAAATGTGCACTACATCATAAACATGTACTTCATAATAATCGTGCACTACATCATAAACATGTACTACATCATAATTATGCACTACATCATAAATGTGTACTACATCATAATTGTGCACTACATCATAAACGTGTACTACATCATAATTGTGTACTACATCATAATTGTGTACTACATCATAATTGTGCACTACATCATAAACGTGTACTACATCATAATTGTGTACTACATCATAATCGTGTACTACATCATAATTGTGTACTACATCATAATTGTGTACCACATCATAATCGTGCACTACAAGCCTGTTATTGGCAGTTCACAGAAAGTGTGACAACTTTATTCATCCTGTTCCTGTAACTGCACACTAAAAACTAAAACATGGTTCTATATAGTGCCAAATAAGGGTTATTTCAAACAAATCAAATTGTATTAGTCACATGCGTCCGAACATATGTAGACCTTACAGTGAAATGCTTACTTACGAGCCCCTAACCAACAATGCAGTTCAAAAAAATATGGATAAGAATAAGAGATAAAAGTAACTTGTAATAAAGAGCAGCAGTAAAACAACAATAGTAAGACTATATACAATAGTAAGACTATATACAATAGTAAGACTATATACAGGTGTACTGGCACAGAGTCAATGTGTGGGGGCACCAGTAATATGTACATGTAGGTAGAGTTATTAAAGTGACTATGCATAGATGATAACAACAAGAGAGTAGCAGCGGTGTAAAAGAGGAAAGGGGGGGATGCAAATAGTCTGGGGAGCCATTTGACTAGATGTTCAGGAGTCTTATGGCTTGGGGGTAGAAGCTGTTTAGAAGCCTCTTCAACCTAGACTTGGCGCTCCGGTACCGCTTGCCGTGCGGTAGCTTGTAACCATAGCGGAACTCTATTTTGGTGCTATATATAACCTTTTTTTGAAGGTTCTATACAGAACCATGCTCATAAGGTTCTAAATGGAACATGTATGGTGGTATAAAGAACCCTTTCCTTTAGAACCTTTCCATACAGGTTCTATAAAGATCACCTAATAACACCTATGGAATTTTACCAATATAATGTGGCTGACCAGAATTAAAAAACCTGTATGGAAAGAACCATTTTCTGAACTACAAAGAACAATTGAAGAGCTCAAAGGGTTCTTTGGTCAGTATGGTTCCACACAGAACCATCCCCCTTCCCAAAAAGTCATTTTTGGAACCCTCATTTTTGTGTGTGTAGTTAAGCGTGCCACTCCTTGAAAAAGCAGGAGTCACACAAATCCATCCAAGAAGAGCTTGGGCAACTAGACAAGCTTACAACTTTCCAAACTGCTTGACAACTCAACAGAGACTTATAACAACAAATGCTTTTACTTCAATTTACTTCAATTTGGCTCAACAACTGCTTACTTTTTACTTACAGTCAGAGTTCTTAACATTCGTAATTTCAACAAAGTCTATAATGTATAACTATATAACAAAAGTATCAAGAGCTTACGCTTACTTCTCACTTTCAGAGCATTTGGCTTTTCCACAGTCTATCAAGTATAACTGAATATAACACAGGTATCAAGGCAGGGTTTTGACAGACAGAACTGCCTCGTCATCTTAGATGTATTTTGTAAAGTAAGCTCTCAATATTCATGTTCTAACCAAGGTGATTTCTGTTGACCCTGCCGCAGTTGGAGAGCATGGCCTGTATTTTGGCAGAGCCTCCATTTTGGCTCTGAGACCAGCAGTGTCCTCTGACCATGCAGTGAATACTAAGCACTCTGAGCCACTGTTGTCAGCACGGAGCCGGTCGGCCTCTGACCGTTAACCTCTGGTCCTGACCCTCACAAGATGATCACACTGCATTTAGAGGCATCCACAGAGCATGCTTACTAAAACACTTTCCATGACAGTACTAATCACACTACATTTAAAGGAATCCACAGAGCATACTTACTAAAACACTTTCCATCAAAAAGCAAGCTTGTTGTGTTCTAGAATAAAATAATTTTCACACTATCATGCCCCACTGTGCTGGCTCAGGTATTTCCATTTCACACTGTCCTTATAGGATGGTGAATGATTACCCAGGACAGTACAGCTTGGTTTGGCTCGGCTTGGTTCAACTCAGTATTGTGGAAAGCCTTTTACATTTTGTTAAGGTAAAGGATCTCCAAAGCTGACAATAGTGATATCTCCTCAGCAAACCTTTTATGCACTTATGCATATTACCAGTATGTCTGTTTGTGAATGGCTTACTTTCGTTCTGCCTGTTTGAGTGAAGACTCAATGACCGGCTCCTTTTGATCCAGAGGGACATTTAAAGAACATATCTTTATTAGCTTGATATGCTACGCCATAAGAAAGACCTGAGAGACGTGTTTGAAAAAGACGGGTGGCTTTTTCATATGCTAATTTGATTATGTTTTGTAATTAAATGGAGTCTTCCATAATGCAAAAGCCACACTTTTCTCTGTTTGTATGCAGCATTTATTATGCCTCCTGCTGTGATCCATTATGTTGTCAAGATACGTTTTATTCTATGCCTCATAATCACCAGAACGTGATTACAGTACAGTATGTGCCTGTCAGCTCAACCAATCAGTGGGCGGTTGCCGGCCGGTTGCTAGTTAGCTATAAATCACAAATCCAAGGAAAGAGGAAAGTATAGATTTGTTTTTTATTGATGTTGCGCCAGATTTATTTTCAGCGTAGCACTTGATAATTTCTTTGTATTGAGAAGCTGTGGTTTGACAGGCTATCTGGCTGGTTGGTTTAGTTCAGTTTAGCCCTTCTGGCAGGATCCATCCTCTATTTCATATCCCATTATTGTCTGTGTGCGTGCTTGCGTGCGTGTGTGGGGTGCTTGTGTGGCGTGCGTGTCATGTCCCATTATTGTCTGTGTGCGTGCTTGCGTGCGTGTGTGGGGTGCGTGTGTGGGGTGCATGTGTGGCGTGCGTGTCATGTCCCATTATTGTGTGTTTTGTTCCAGGTCACCTTCACACGGAAATGAGAGCTGCACAGCCTGGAGCTGAGGTGATTAGGAAAATATTTATCAGCAGTAGACTGTTTTCTCAACAGAAACAAGAAACGGATATCAACGCATATTGCAGATGGCTCAATTAACGATATCAACTAATTCCTCTCTGTGGTTTCGCCTGAAAACACAATTGTTACATTTTAGAGAAATGAGGCTGGATTTAGCACACCAATATTACCACAGACAGACACAATATACACTGGTATCATCTATGATTCATCCTCATAAAATGTTACCATGGAGACACTAAGGAAAAGAGAGACGGTATCTTGATCCCCAAATGACTTTTTTAGAAGCAAACAGGGTCTGTGTTTTGTGAGGGATTGACGTAGAGGGCAAACATCCAAACAGTAGATTGGTAAAAATTGGGTGGGAAACATTAAGCACTATTAGCTGTCATGATCATTTGCTCATTACTCTGTTTCCAGCCACAGTTTATATAAATAATATATACCACCGTTCAAAAGTTTGGGGTTACTTAGAAATGAGGAAAAGAGAGAGTGTTGGCCAGTAACCAAGAATATCTACATAGGTGTACAGAGGTCCATTATCAGAAACCATCACGCCTGTGTTCCAATGGCACGTTGTGTTAGCTAATCCAAGTTTATCATTTTAAAAGGCTAATAGATCATTAGAAAACCCTTTTGCAACTGTTGTCTTAATTAAAGAAGCAATAAAACAGGCTTTTTTAGACAAGCTGAGTATTTGGAGCATCAGCATTCGTGGGTTCTATTACAGGCTCAAAATGGCCAGAAACAAAGCACTTTCTTCTGAAACTCGTCAGTCTATTCTAGCTACATTTTCAGATATTACACATTTCTAATTTTGTTAGCTAGCTGTTAGCTAGCTAGCTGATGTTAGCTGGCTGGCTCCCTAGCTAACTTTATAGTATGATGGTATTATTCGTATCCCAGAGTCGTTTGCTTTGCTTGTTAGAGCCTAATGTTAGCCATCTGGCTGGCTTGCTAGCTAACGTTATGTGTATGATGATATTATTTGTATCTCAGAGCCGTGTGTGTTACTAGTTAGAGCCTAATATTAGCTAACTAACATTGAACCATTGTCTGTGTTTTTTTTATATACATAATTTTTTTTTCACACTATGAGGTTGGAATAATACTGTGAAATTGTGACAGTTATGATAATGACATTTTAGTGTAAGAGCTGTTTGAAAAGACCGCCTGAAATTTCTGCCTGTTTTGGCCTGCCTGGTGACATCATCATATGGTAAATTAGTTAATAGACCAATAAAGAAAGAGTTCTAGACCTCTCTGCAAATGACAGATGGTTTTCGGTTTTCTGCTCCCTACTCAGACCACTCTCAGACAGTCCTAGAAAAAATATTGTTTGAAAAACTGCTCTTTGGTTTTCTTTTTGACCATGTTAATTGAAAACAAGTAAGCTACTTTACTTAATTGTTAACCAGAATTGATTTGATATTGAGATAAAAACGGATGCATTGGATATTTATGGGCTTTAAATCTCCACCTGGTAGATGAGGACTGGCCAACCCTCAGAGCCTGGTTCCTCTCTTGGTTTCTTCCTAGGTTCCTGCCTTCTACTGAGTTTGCATTAGCCACTGTGCTTCTGCCTGTGGATTGCTTGCTCTGTGGAGTTTTAGGCTGGGTTTCTGCCTGTGGATTGCTTGCTCTGTGGAGTTTTAGGCTGGGTTTCTGCCTGTGGATTGATTGCTCTGTGGAGTTTTAGGCTGGGTTTCTGCCTGTGGATTGCTTGCTCTTTGGAGTTTTAGGCTGGGTGTCTGCCTGTGGATTGCTTGCTCTGTGGAGTTTTAGGCTGGGTTTCTGCCTGTGGATTGCTTGCTCTGTGGAGTTTTAGGCTGGGTTTCTGCCTGTGGATTGCTTGCTCTGTGGAGTTTTAGGCTGGGTTTCTGCCTGTGGATTGCTTGCTCTGTGGAGTTTTAGGCTGGGTTTCTGCCTGTGGATTGCTTGCTCTGTGGAGTTTTAGGCTGGGTTTCTGCCTGTGGATTGCTTGCTCTTTGGAGTTTTAGGCTGGGTGTCTGCCTGTGGATTGCTTGCTCTGTGGAGTTTTATGCTGGGGTTCTGCCTGTGGATTGCTTGCTCTTTGGAGTTTTAGGCTGGGTGTCTGCCTGTGAATTGCTTGCTCTGTGGAGTTTTAGGCTGGGTTTCTGCCTGTGGATTGCTTGCTCTTTGGAGTTTTAGGCTGGGTGTCTGCCTGTGGATTGCTTGCTCTTTGGAGTTTTAGGCTGGGTGTCTGCCTGTGGATTGCTTGCTCAATGGAGTTTTAGGCTGGGTTTCTGCCTGTGGACTGCTTGCTCTGTGGAGTTTTAGGCTGTTTCTGTAAAGCACTTTGTGACAACTGCTGATGCAAAAATGGCTTTAGAAAATACATTGGACTGATTGATTGAATTTGATGATATAAGAGGGATTTGGTTAAAGTCCCACCTCAGAGGAAGTTGCCACACCTACAGAATAATTCATGTCCTAGAGCGGAAATTCTCATTTAGGTTCATCAAGTTTGAAGACAACACAACAGTAGTAGGCTTGATTACCAGCAACGACGAGACAGCCTACAGGGAGGAGGTGAGGGCACTCGGAGTGTGGTGTTAGCAAAACAACCTCTCACTCAACGTCAACAAATCAAAGGAGATGATAATGGACTTCAGGAAACAGAAGAGGGAGCCTCCCCCCTACCCACATTGATAGGAGAGCACCCAAAACCCTCACAAACTTTTACAGATGCACAGTTGATAGCACCGCCTGGTACGGCAACTGCAGCGCCCACAACCGTAAGGCTCTCCAGAGGGTGGTGCGGTCTGCACAACGTATCACTGGGGGCAAACTACCTGCCCTCCAGGACACCTACAGCACCTGATGACACAGGAAGGCCAAAAAGATCCTCAAGGACAACACCATCTGAGACACTGCCTGTTCACCCCACTACCATCCAGAAGGTGAGATCAGTACAGGTGCATCAGAGCGGGGACCGAGAGACTGAAAAACAGCTTCTTTCTCAAGGTCATCAGACTGTTAAACAGCTACCACTAACACAGAGAGACTGCTGCCTACATACAGACTTGAAATCATTGGCCACTTTAATAAATGGATCACTAGTCACTTTAATAATATTGCATTACTCATCTCATACAGTATTTTATACCATCTATTGCATCTTGCCTATGCCGCTCTGTCATTGCTCATCCATATATTTATGTATATATTCTTATTCCATTCCTTTACTTAAATTTGTGTGTACTAGATAGTTGCTGTGGAATTGTTAGATTATATGTTAGATATTGCTGCACTTTCAGAACTAGAAGCACAAGCATTTTGCTACACTCACAATAACATCTACTAACCATGTGTATGTGACCAATACAAATTGATTTGATTTGAGGTTCCATCTCGAAGACTGGCGCAGGCTGCAAATACATATTCAGGAATTGAGGGTGGGAACGTTGTGGTGTAGCAGAGAGATAACAGCAAAGAGGCTACTGACTGACAGCTCTCAGCTTAAAATCAGATTTTAAACCTACCTGTCACCATAACCCTAACCACAATACTAATCTTAGCCTAACCCTGACCCTAACCTTAAATGAAAACCAAAAAGCTCATTTTTATTTTCATGAATTTGTTTTATCTAGTGGAAACCCAAGTGTAGGCTGCAGAGGAAAGCTGTTTGGCTTTTAGACGACTAGCAAATAGGAAGAACTTTGCAGCAGGTGTTTCTGACTAATAAACATTGCCATGCTGGTGGGTTGTAACATTTAAATAAAACCCAGTCCTGACACATAGGCTGAAAATAATTTGCACGTCATCACATAGGAAAAGACCCGTAAGACTCACGGAAACATCCGAAGTGACACATTCGGATTTGGCACATCAAGCCCAAATATATCGAACTTTGACTAAAACTATGACTTTTTGACATACATCGTTGTGCAACATCATGGGTAAGCTCTGGACATGGTCTTTCAGCTCGGAAAAGTGGATTTCTGCTGGTGTGGGTGTTTAAAGAGATGTATAATTTACTCCATTTCTTTTTTTTAAAGCTGTCGTTTCCCTGAAAGCCTTTTCACAGCTAAACCCATCTGAACACCTGGCTGTTTCCTGGTTCTATGAGGTGATATAAGTCTATTCACCACACATCTTCTATTCACCATCTTCATCCATACTCCGACGTGTAGCATATTCAGACAAATGGTTTCATTCAGTGTGAGTGAAGGGGAGATTATTTCTGACTGGGTTCTTGGATACTTGTGTCTGTGGACAGAACATCAGGCAGTTAGTAGGGGGGCCTAGAGAGCTTAGCCATGGGGTGTGTCTGAAATGGCACCCTATTCCCTATATAGTGCACTACTGTTCACATAGGCACATTGGGGTCTGGTCAAATACGGTGCCATTTCAAATGCAGCAATGGTGATCAGGATTTTTATTTGAAAGCAGTGATTTTGATTTGAGCAGTGAATTAGGTATTCAGGTCCCCAGGCTCTGTACAGTCAGTCCTATGAATCAGGTCTCCAGGTCCCCAGGCTCTGTACAGTCAGTCCTATGAATCAGGCCTCCAGGTCTCCAGGCTCTGAATAGTCAGTCCTATGAATCAGGTATCCAGGTCTCCAGGCTCTGAACAATCAGTCCTATGAATCAGGTCTCCAGGTCCCCAGGCTCTGTACAGTCAGTCCTATGAATCAGGTCTCTAGGTCTCCAGGCTCTGTACAGTCAGTCCTATGAATCAGGTCTCCAGGTCTCCAGGCTCTGAACAATCAGTCCTATGAATCAGGTCTCCAGGTCTCCAGGCTCTGAACAATCAGTCCTATGAATCAGGTATCCAGGTCTCCAGGCTCTGAACAATCAGTCATATGAATCAGGTATCCAGGTCTCCAGGCTCTGTACAGTCAGTCCTATGAATCAAATATCCAGGTCCCCAGGCTCTGTACAGTCAGTCCTATGAATCAAATATCCAGGTCCCCAGGCTCTGAACAATCAGTCATATGAATCAGGAATCCAGGTCTCCAGGCTCTGAACAATCAGTCATATGAATCAGGCCTCCAGGTCTCCAGGCTCTGAACAATCAGTCCTATGAATCAGGTATCCAGGTCTCCAGGCTCTGAATAGTCAGTCCTATGAATCAAATATCCAGGTCCCCAGGCTCTGTATAGTCAGTCCTATGAATCAGGCCTCCAGGTCTCCAGGCTCTGAACAATCAGTCCTATGAATCA
>NC_060178.1:89858757-89916257 GCF_021184085.1 Oncorhynchus gorbuscha
TAGTGTATGCGTGTGTTCGTATTTGTGTTTTCTCTTCCAAAGCTAGGGGTATATAAACAGACCGGACTGTGCTACTTACGAAGAAAAGAAAGAAAAACAGTCCTGAGGGACTGTCCTGAGTCCTTTGGGACAGTCCTGAGTCTGGAGTCCTTTGGGACAGTCCTGAGTCTGGAGTCCTTTGGGACTGTCCTGAGTCTGGAGTCCTTTGGGACTGTCCTAAGTCCTTTGGGACAGTCCTTAGTCTTGACTCCTGAGGGACTGTCCTGAGTCTGGAGTCCTTTGGGACTGTCCTGAGTTCTGAGAGACTGTCCTGAGTTCTGAGGGAATGTCATGAGTTCTTTGGGACAGTCCAGAGTCTTGACTCCTGAGGGACTGCCCTGAGTCTGGAGTCCTTTGGGAGAGTCCTGAGTCTTGACTCCTGAGGGACTGTCCTGAGTTCTGAGGGGCTGTCCTGAGTCCATTGGGATTGTTCTGAGTTCTGAGGTCCTGAGTCCTGAGGGACTGTGCAGAACATGTAGCCACAAATTGGCCATGTTTTTTCACTTGTACAATTTTAGTACTTGATTGAAGCATCCATGTATTCAGCAATACTTGACCAATGTGTCAACAGATCCCACCCAGCCTTCTCAGAATCAAATCAGATCCCACCCAGCCTTCTCAGAATCAAATCAGATCCCACCCAGCCTTCTCAGAATTAAATCAGATCCCACCCAGCCTTCTCAGAATCAAATCAGATCCCACCCAGCCTTCTCAGAATCAAATCAGATCCCACCCAGCCTTCTCAGAATCAAATCAGATCCCACCCAGCCTTCTCAGAATCAAATCAGATCCCACCCAGCCTTCTCAGAATCAAATCAGATCCCACCCAGCCTTCTCAGAATCAAATCAGATCCAATTGTATTTGTCACATGCGCCGAATACAACGAATACGGTGAAATGTTTACTTACAAGCCCTTAACCAACAACGTACACACATATTTTGTACTGTATATATGTGGTAGTGGTGGAGTAGCAGCCTGAGGGCACACAGTCTGAATGGATTGTAATGTTTTTAAAATTGTATAAACTTCCTTAATTTTGCTGGACCCCAGGAAGAGTAGCTGCTGCCTTCGAAAGAACTAATGGGGATCCATAATAAATACAAATACAACATACAAATACAGTTCAGGAAATATAGTTAAGATATTATATTATATATAGTTAAAATATTTACTAAACAAACTAAAGTAAAAAATAAAATAAAAGTAACAATACTGTGGCTATATACAGGGGGTACCGGTAACAAGTCAATGTGCGGGGGTACAGGTTAGTCAAGGTCATTTGTACATAAAGGTAGGGGTAAAGTGACTATGCATAGATAGAGTCCTTTTGTGGGCTGGCCTATTAAGTCTATTTCTATGAATCCCTCACCTGTACCTGGAGATACTGTCTCCCAGATGGACCTTATCTACTCAGTGAGGTGTGGCAAAGACCCATAGCAGCTGTGCTTTCACCCAGTAAAATGTTGAATCTAGTAATTCTATTTCTATGAAACCCTGTCCTGTATCTGATAGAACTGTCAACCAGGCAGGCGTTGTCAGTGAGCCGAACCATGGCGTGGATAAGTCCCACAGCCACTATCCACTTTGTTTTCATTCCAGTAGTGAATCCAGCTTTGTCTCAGATCATTCCACTCTAAGAACTTGGGTAAACTGAACAAAGCCCTGTGATATGACGTCTCTCTCTCTGTGTTTCAGTAATTACTGACTAAAATGTGTTTCTCTCTCTACAGACTGGCATTGTCCTTATCGTTATTGCTGTGCCTCTGGGCCAAAGCCCCAATGTGAGTGTTTGTTTTTAACACAATCTAATGGGAGCCAATCAAGGACAATTTGCTTTTGGTTTGTAATCCCTAGGTCTTCGCCATGCCGTGGGCAGGAAGAAAAGACATCTACAGTAGCAGAGATTACACAGTGTATACAGAGAAATCCAAAGAAAGAGAGAGTTATGGAGAAATACTGTAAAGAACAGTGATAGGAGACAGCTCCTATAAGCGTCCCTGCTGAGACCTTCATGGGCCAAAAATACACTATCATTTTATATGTCACGTGCCGAATACAACAGGTGTAGATAGATCTTACCGTGAAACTTACCGTTACTTATGAGCCATTAACCAAGAATGCAGCGTTTTTTTAAAAGTAAGTAAGAAAAATGTGCCAAATAAACTAAAGAAAAAATAGTAACACAATAAAATAACAACTAAGAGGCTGTATGTACCGAGTCAATGTGCAGGGGTACGGATTAGTTGAGGTAATTGAGATAATATGTACATGTAGGTAGGGGTAAAGGGACTATGTGGCTAAATGCCACCCTATTCCCTATGTAGAGAACTACCCTTGACCAGAACCCTGCACCATATTGGCCATTTGAGACTGTATGACACAGTTGACTCTCCTCACAGCAACCAGACACATTTGAGACTGTATGACACAGTTCACTCTCCTCACAGCAACCAGACACATTTGAGACTGTATGACACAGTTCACTCTCCTCACAGCAACCAGACACATTTGAGACTGTATGACACAGTTCACTCTCCTCACAGCAACCAGACACATTTGAGACTGTATGACACAGTTCACTCTCCTCACAGCAACCAGACGCATTTGAGACTGTATGACACAGTTCACTCTCCTCACAGCAACCAGACACATTTGAGACTGTATGACACAGTTCACTCTCCTCACAGCAACCAGACACATTTGAGACTGTATGACACAGTTAACTCTCCTCACAGCAACCAGACACATTTGAGACTGTATGACACAGTTCACTCTCCTCACAGCAACCAGACACATTTGAGACTGTATGACACAGTTCACTCTCCTCACAGCAACCAGACACATTTGAGACTGTATGACACAGTTCACTCTCCTCACAGCAACCAGACACATTTGAGACTGTATGACACAGTCCACTCTCCTCACAGCAACCAGACACATTTGAGACTGTATGACACAGTTCACTCTCCTCACAGCAACCAGACACATTTGAGACTGTATGACACAGTTCACTCTCCTCACAGCAACCAGACACATTTGAGACTGTATGACACAGTTCACTCTCCTCACAGCAACCAGACACATTTGAGACTGTATGACACAGTTCACTCTCCTCACAGCAACCAGACACATTTGAGACTGTATGACACAGTTCACTCTCCTCACAGCAACCAGACACATTTGAGACTGTATGACACAGTCCACTCTCCTCACAGCAACCAGACACATTTGAGACTGTATGACACAGTTCACTCTCCTCACAGCAACCAGACACATTTGAGACTGTATGACACAGTTCACTCTCCTCACTACAACCAGACACATTTGAGACTGTATGACACAGTTCACTCTCCTCACAGCAACCAGACACATTTGAGACTGTATGACACAGTTCACTCTCCTCACAACAACCAGACACATTTGAGACTGTATGACACAGTTCACTCTCCTCACAACAACCAGACACATTTGAGACTGTATGACACAGTTCACTCTCCTCACAACAACCAGACACATTTGAGACTGTATGACACAGTTCACTCTCCTCACAGCAACCAGACACATTTGAGACTGTATGACACAGTTCACTCTCCTCACAGCAACCAGACACATTTGAGACTGTATGACACAGTCCACTCTCCTCACAGCAACCAGACACATTTGAGACTGTATGACACAGTTCACTCTCCTCACAGCAACCAGACACATTTGAGACTGTATGACACAGTTCACTCTCCTCACAACAACCAGACACATTTGAGACTGTATGACACAGTTCACTCTCCTCACAGCAACCAGACACATTTGAGACTGTATGACACAGTTCACTCTCCTCACAACAACCAGACACATTTGAGACTGTATGACACAGTTCACTCTCCTCACAACAACCAGAAACATTTGAGACTGTATGACACAGTTCACTCTCCTCACAACAACCAGACACATTTGAGACTGTATGACACAGTTCACTCTCCTCACAACAACCAGACACATTTGAGACTGTATGACACAGTTCACTCTCCTCACAACAACCAGACACATTTGAGACTGTATGACACAGTTCACTCTCCTCACAACAACCAGACACATTTGAGACTGTATGACACAGTTCACTCTCCTCACAACAACCAGACACATTTGAGACTGTATGACACAGTTCACTCTCCTCACAGCAACCAGACACATTTGAGACTGTATGACACAGTTCACTCTCCTCACAGCAACCAGACACATTTGAGACTGTATGACACAGTTCACTCTCCTCACAGCAACCAGACACATTTGAGACTGTATGACACAGTTCACTCTCCTCACAGCAACCAGACACATTTGAGACTGTATGACACAGTTCACTCTCCTCACAGCAACCAGACACATTTGAGACTGTATGACACAGTTCACTCTCCTCACAGCAACCAGACACATTTGTTTAGCGCAGCATTTTATTCATCCTATAGGTGTATTGGAGAGGCAATGTGAGAAGAAAAGTTGCTGTGAATTGAAGTCACAGCAGTCACCTTCAAAGTGGCCCCAGTCGCCACGGATGGAATTACAAAGATGAAATGGTTTCTGGGAGGGAGAACAAGGAGGCAATAGCCATTCTATTATTCTTTTAAAATGCAGCACAATGGCTTTTATAGTCCCAAATGCCACTCTATTCCCTATTTCAACTGTGGCCCATAGGGCTCTGGTCAAAATTAGTGCACTATAAAGGGAATAGGGTGCCATTTGGGATTCAGCTTATGAGAGTAGTGGAAAAGCCATTTTAGAGTAAGGTCAGGGGGAGGTGGAGGGTTGGCCCCCCAGTATATTGTGTCTTATCCTCCCTCACTTCCCCACCTTGTCCCTGAATAATGGGTAGACCAAGACACACACATGCTCACGGAAATGCACACACAAACACACAATATGGGCACTGGTCAAAAGTAGAGCACTATATAATGAATAGGGTGCCATTTGGGAAGCAGGCCTGCTCACTCTCAAAGAATAGAGGACCTCTACAAGCTTAACACGCTCCTTGGAATCTGGTTATGAAATAGGCAAAGGGATATTGAAATGGGAATGTGCTGTTCTACCTACTGTAACTTATTTATGTCACCAATATCCCATTTTAATGATTATTCCTGACAGGAAACATTACAAGGGCCATGAACAGGATGTCGTGAAGGGTCGAAGATGACCCACTGGTTCATATCTCAGCAACCCAGCATCAACAACCCAATTTTGCTCTTTTCAAAGAAAAAAAAACAAACAACCTGCAAACCAGCAGTTTGGTCAACCATACAACCCAGCATTTTTGTAGAGTGTACTCTAACATTGTGAGAGAGAAGACAAGACAGGGTGATTGAAGCTACTTGTTAAACTAAACATGTCTAGCCTACAGGGTAGAGGTCGACCGATTAATCGGAATGGCCGATTAATTGGGGCCAATTTCGAGTTTTCATAACAATCTGAAATCGGTATTTTTGGGCACTGATTTGGCCCAATTTTTTTACACCTTTATTTAACTAGGCAAGTCAGAACACATCCTTATTTACAATGACGGCCTAGGACCGGTGGTTAACTGCCTGTTCAGTGGCAGAACAACAGATGTTCACCTTGTCAGCTCGGGAGATTCAATCTTGCAACCTTACAGTTAACTAGTGCAACGCTATAACGACCTGCTTCTCTCTCGTTGCACTCCACAAGGAGACTGCTTGTTACGCGAATGCAGTAAGCCAAGGTAAGTTGCTAGCTAGCATTAAAATTATCTTATAAAAAACAATCAATCATAATCACTAGTTAACTACACATGGTTGATGATATTACTAGATATTATCTAGTGTGTCCTGCATTGCGTATAATCTGACTGAGCATACAAGCATACAAGTTTCTAAGTATTTGACTGAGCAGGGGTAGGCAGAAGCAGGCGCGTAAACATTCATTCAAACAGCACTTTCGTGCGTTTTGCCAGCAGCTCTTTATTGTGTATCAAGCATAGCGCTTTTTATGACTTCAAGCCTATCAACTCCCGAGATGAGGCTGGTGTAGCCGAAGTGAAATGGCTAGCTAGTTAGCGGGGTGCGCGCTAATAGCGTTTCAAACGTCACTCGCTCTGAGTCTGTGGTTGTTTCCCTTGCTCTGCATGGGTAATGCTGCTTCGAGGGTGGCTGTTGATGTGTTCCTGGTTCGAGTCCAGGGAGGAGCGAGGAGAGGGACGGAAGCTATACTGTTACACTGGCAATACTAAACTGCCTATAAGAACATCCAATAGTCAAAGGTTAATGAAATACAAATAGTATAGAGGGAAATAGTCCTATAATTCCTATAATAACTACAACCTAAAACTTCTTACCTGGGAATATTGAAGACTCATGTTAAAAGGAACCACCAGCTTTCATATGTTCTCATGTTCTGAGCAAGGAACTCAAACGTTAGCTTTTTTACATGGCACATATTGCACTTTTATTTTCTTCTCCAACACTTTGTTTTTTCATTATTTAAATCAAATTTAACATGTTTCATTATTTATTTGAGGCTATATTGATTTTATTGATGTATTATATGAAGTTAAAATATGTGTTCATTCAGTATTGTTGTAATTGTCATTATTACAAATTACATTTAAAAAAATAGTCTGATTAATCGGTATCGGCTTTTTTGGTCCTCCAATAATCAGTATCGGCGTTGAAAAATCTGTAACGACGTTCGTCTGTTGAAGAAAGAGAGTCGGACCGAAATGCAGCGTGTTGGTTACTCATGACTTTAATGAAAGAAACGCGGTACATGAAATAACTGATACTAAATACAAAAAAACAACAAAACGGAACGAGAAACTATACAGCCTATCTGGTGACCACAACACAGAGACAGGAACAATCACCCACGAAATACAAAGCGAAACTAAGGCTGCCTAAATACGGTTCCCAATCCAAGACAACGAGAATCACCTGACTCTGATTAGGAATCGCCTCAGGCAGCCAAGCCTATACCACACCCCTAATCAGCCGTGATCCCAAATAATACAAACCTTCATATTTTTTAGAGTGTAGGGTTAAAGCACAGATCATGCTAAACGTGTAAACTCGTTGACATTTCCAGACAAAAGCTCATCATCCAATGAAGAGGAAAGTGTTAATGACATTATTTTAAATTTGGTGTTCAGATGGAAACCAGGTATAATCATGTAACAAATAAAAATATATAGTACAACAATTCAGAGAGGCCTAAAGCCAAAGTAAATACATATTTATCTTCATTTCAACACTGACTGGGATCACTGACTGTGAAGAAAATGCCTCATAAGTCAATTGCACAGATACAACACCGTATAAGAGCATGCTGGAAATATACAAGAAATTTAAATTAATACAAAAATAACTCTTCCAACACACAGAGTGTATGTCCCAAATAGCACCCTATTCCCTATATAGTACCCTATGGGCCCTGGTCATACGTTGTGCACTATAAAGGGTGCCATTTGGGATGAATACTGTAACATGGGTAGTGGGTAGAAAGCAATTACTCTAATAATGAGAGTCGGGGTCTGAGGACAAGGTCTTAGCTTATGTCCCAAATATCTTAGTTTGTGTCCCTATAGTGCACTACCAAAACTCTTTGGGCATTGGTCAAAATAAGTGCACTACATTGGAAATAAGGAGCCATTTGGGACGGACACCTAGTGTAAAAACAGTTAAGTGAGGAAGTGCATAGATGGCTAAGAGAGAAGTAGTTATTATGAAGGAGTTATTATTAAGTAGTTATTGTGAAGAAGTTATTATGAAGGAGTTATTATGGAGTTAATATGAAGGAGTTATTATTAAGTAGTTATTATGAAGTAGTTATTAGGAAGGAGTTATTTTGAAGGAATTATTATGGAATTATTATGAAGGGGTTATTATTAAGGAGTTATTATGAAGGAGTTATTATTTATTATGAAGGGGTTATTATTAAGGAGTTATTATGAAGGGGTTCTTATTAAGGAGTTATTATGATGGAGTTATTGTGAAGGGGTTATTATTAAGGAGTTATTATGAAGGAGTTATTATGAAGGGGTTATTATCAAGGAGTTATTATGAAGGAGTTATTATGAAGGGGTTATTATTAAGGAGTTATTATGAAGGAGTTATTTTTAAGGAGTTATTATGAAGGGGTTATTATTAAGTCGTTATTGTGAATAAGTTATTATGAAGGCGTTATTATGGAGTTCATATGAAGGCATTGTTATTAAGTAGTTATTATGAAGGAGTTATTATGGAGTTCTTTTGAAGGAGGTATTATGAAGGAGTTATTATGAAGGAGTTCTTTTGAATTAGTTATTATGAAGGAGTTATTATGAAGAAGTTATTATGAAGGAGATATTATGAAGGAGTTATTATGAAGTTCTTTTGAAGGAGTTATTATGACGGAGTTATTATGAAGAAGTTATTTTGAAGGAGTTATTATAAAGGAGTTCTTTTGAAGGAGTTATTATGAAGGAGTTATTATGAAGAAGTTATTATGAAGGAGTTATTTTGAAGGAGTTATTAGAAAAAAGGATTTATGAAGAAGTTATTATGAAGAAGTTATTTTTGTGTTTTGTGTACTGTAAGTTGGAGAGATATCAGAATATACAGATGTGATATTTTAATTTGCCAACGCTGCTGCCATTGCTGTTATAAAGCCATCATGTACCCGCGGCACCAAAGCCATCAAAAAGTGAATGACCAGGGTGATTTACATACATTTACTGAGCAGTTCTGAGACTTTGTATGTCACTTAGCATATGACATTAGGAAGTATGGCTTTCTCCATAATATGAAATAGGATATCATTCTGTGAAAAGGACTCATGCTATTCAAGTTGCCACTTCCCTCGTCTTTCTCTCTTTCTCAAACACACATATGCTCTCTTTCTCTCTCATACACACACTGTCTGTAGCATAGTGTCCTATTCAGTGTCAGCGTGACAGACTTCCGTTGCGATGCTGTTAACTAGAGTTTCGTAAGACCCACTTCACCTTTTAGAGGAGAGATTTCAGCTGAAACAAGCCACTTCCCGTGCATTGGGAAATGTAGCTTGTGTCCCAAATGGCACCCTATTCCCTATTTATATATCCCATTGGGCTTTGGTCAAAAGCAATGCACTACATAGGGAATAGGGTGCCATTTGGGAAACAAGCTAGAGTTGCCACTGCACGGGAAGTTGCTCATTTCAGCTCAGATTGAAAAGGTCAATGGCATTGAAATGAATGAGAGAAAACATCACATTCATGCTTTTAGACCATAGAAATAGTTGGAAACACACCTGCAGTCCTATTTTATGCTAAATGGGCCTGATATTGTCTTGATTAGACTATTATTTGTCAATTAGACCATTTGTATGAATGACGGTATGATGGTGAAAAGTACAACATGGCATTTATTAAATAACTGTCATAAATGTGTATTTGAATTTGTATAAAAAATACTTGTTATTATCAACTGGTTAAAAAAATACATTTAAAAAGTATGTTCAAGTAGTGGATTGCCAGACAGGGCGAAGTATGGTGGTTGTTATGGTTACCATGAAGTCCTGTCTGGATCCACCTGGAAACACGCTTGCTAACGGGGCTCTGGTAAAGCTAGGTGGACCATCCACCCGCTTAGTGGATACTACCGATTCCAGAAACATTCACAAAGAAACTACAACAAGGTTTGTAACAAGAAGGTGTCTCTCCCCGGACAAGAATGATGCAATAAAAGCCGAAAGGAAGTTGCTCAGCTGACCCCCCTTGTCAGGACCAAACACATCACCAAAATTGGAGCATGTTCCAAGCTGGCAAAGCTGCAGGAAATGGGTCTGGATTGGGTAAACTTGGAGAAATACAGTCAACACCGGACCCCATGGAGGAAGTTGTGAATTACCTATGCTCCCCAATGAGCAAAAAGGTTCAAGGCAAGTAAGTCAAAACAAATCCCATTTCATTTGTCACGTGCTTCGTAAACAACAGGTGTAGACTAACAATGAAATGCATAACTTACGGGTTATTTTCCAACAATGCAGAGTAAAAAAGAAATAAATGTGTGCCATAAGCAATAAATACACAGTGAATAACAATAATATATATAGGGAGTACCAGTAGCAAGTCAATGTGCAGGGGTACAAGGTCATTGACAGAGCTATGTACAGTACATAAAGGCAGGGTTAAAGTGACTAGACAACAGGATAGATAAACGACAGCTGTAGCCACAGCGTGTGGTGACTGTAAAAGTGTGTGTGTGTGTGTGTGTGTGTGTGTGTGTGTGTGTGTGTGTGTGTGTGTGTGTGTGTGTGTGTGTGTGTGTGTGTGTGTGTGTGTGTGTGTGTGTGTGTGTGTGTGTGTGTGTGTGTGTGTGTGTGTGTGTGTGTGTGTGTGTGTGTGTGTGTGTGTGTGGTGTCAGTATGTGTGCTCATGTTATGTGTGTGGGCGTATGTAGCCTCTGTGTGTGTGCGTGTGTCTGTGTGTGTTGGGGTGTCAGTGTAAGTGTGTGAGTAAAGTCCAGTGTGCGTGTAGATTCCAGTGCGTGTGTAGATTTCAGTGCGTGTGTAGATTCCAGTGCGTGTGTAGATTCCAGTGTGTGTGTAGAGTCCAGTGTGTGTAGATTCCAGTGTGTGTAGATTCTAGTGTGTGTAGATTCCAGTGTGTGTAGATTCCAGTGTGTGTAGATTCCAGTGTGTGTAGATTCCAGTGTGTGTAGATTCCAGTGTGTGTGTAGATTCCAGTGTGTGTGTAGAGTTCAGTGTGTGTAGATTCCAGTGTGTGTAGATTCCAGTGTGTGTGGATTCAGTGTGTGTGTAGATTCCAGTGTTTGTATAGATTCCAGTGTGTGTGTAGATTACAGTGTGTGTGTGTATATTCCAGTGTGTGTGTGTGTGTGTGTGTGTGTGTGTGTGTGTGTGTGTGTGTGTGTGTGTGTGTGTGTGTGTGTGTGTGTGTGTGTGTGTGTGTGTGTGTGTGTGTGTGTGTGTGTGTGTGTGTGTGTGTGTGTGTGTGTGTGTGTGTGTGTGTGTGTGTGTGTGTGTGTGTGTGTGTGTGTGTGTGTGTGTAGATTCCAGTGTGTGTATATATTCCAGTGTGTGTGTATATTCCAGTGTATGTGTAGATTATAGTGTGTGTGTGTGTAGATTCCAGTGTGTGTGTAGATTCCAGTGTGTGTGTAGATTCCAGTGTGTGTGTAGATTCCAGTGTGTGTGTAGATTCCAGTGTGTGTGTAGATTCCAGTGTGTGTGTGTACATAGTCAAAGCAAGAGAGTTACTTCAAAAATGTGTCAATGCAGGTAGTCTGGGTAGCCATTTCATTACCTATTTCGCAGCCTTGTTTAGCATTCTTGTGGCTTTGAGATAAAAGCTGTTCAAGGTCCTGTTGGTTTCAGACATGGTGCACTGGTAATGCTTGCCATGCAGTAGCAGAGATACAGTAATAGTCTATGACTGGGGTGGCTGGAGTCTTTGACAATTTATTGGGTCTTCCTCTGACACCGTCTGTTGTAGAGGTCCTGGATGGCAGGGAGCTCAGCCCCAGTGATGTATTAAGCTGTGCTCACCACCCTCTGTAGCGCCTTGTGGTCGGGTGCCTTGCAGTTGCCTTACCAAGTGGTTTTGCAGCCAGTCAAGGATGGGCAAAAATTACAAAACACAATTAATTACAAAACACAATAAAGATCATTTAAATATATGTATTTTTCATTTTAAAATTAAAAAATAAACATTCTCAGTAACGGTTACAGAAATGTTTGACTTGCTATGACTGTGATACCACAAAAAAAAAGAAGGAATTTTGAAAATACAGATTACCGCTCTCAAAAGTATCTTGTTACAAAATACATTGTTAGTTCAGCCCAGTGTAATACAAATGACCAATCATTCAGAAGTAATTTAAATACATATTTAAAATACATGTAACAGAAATAATGCCTGTCTTTGCAGCCATTCAAAATGCTATCAATGACGCAGCTGTATACTTTTGTGGAGGATCTGAGGGCCCATGCTAACTGTTCTTAGCCTCATGAGGGGGAAGAGGTGCTATCGTGCCCTCTTCACAACTTTGTGGGTTTGTGTGGACACTGAGGAACTTGAATCGCTCTACCAGTTCCACTATTACCCCATTGATGTGGATGGGGGCGTTCTTGCCCATCCGTTTCCTCTAGTCCTCTCAGTACGCATCCTGGTATTCCGTCTGGCCCCGTGGTCTTATGAATGTTAACCTGTTTAAAGGTCTTACTCACATCAGCTACAGAGAGTGAGATCCCACAGTCATCCAGAACAGCTGGTGTTTTCATGCATGGTTCAGTGTTGCTTGCCTCGAAGCGAGCATAGAAGGCATTTAGCTTGTCTGGTAGGCTCGCGCTGCTGGGCAGCTCGCAGCTGGGTTTCCCTTTGTAATCTGTGATAGTTTGCAGGCCCTGCCACATCTGTCGAGTGTAAGAGCCGGCATAGTAGGATTCGATCTGTTCTGTATTGACGCTTTGCCTGCAAACTGATTCTAACCAGAATATAAAGAGGAGTGGGAGGCCCTGGTGCACAACTGAGCAACATGTACATGTACATTGGAGTGTCTAGTTTGAGGAACAGACGCCTCACAAGTCCTCAACTGGCACCATCATTAAATAGTACCAGCAAAACACCAGTCTCAACGTCAACAATGAAGAGGCAACTCCGGGATGCTGGCCTTCTAGGCAAAGTTGCAAATAAAAATACATATCTCAGACTGGCCAATAAAAATGAAATATTAAGATTGGCAAAATAACACAGACAATGGACAGAGGAACAATTTTATGTTATTTTAATGGACAAACAGTACAATACCGTACAATTGACTGTATGATACTGTAAAAAAATATATAAAAATGCTAGCGTAATATTAAGGAATTCATTAATGAATGGATGAATGAAATTCAGTGAGGGGAGGGGTTTGTATTTCACAGCATTTTACTTTCATTACAAAGAATTGGTGCAAACAGGCTGGCTGCTAGGTAAATGTTCACACATAACAGCATATTAATGAATAGTTTGTGTTTTATACCACTTGCACTTCTAGAGGTCTAAACAACGGCTTCCAAACCGGGCCAACTACAGGGTAAAACAGCCCAAAAGGACATGGCAAAATGCTCAACCATTAAAAGTTTAAGACTAGCTGCCAATCCAATCTGTCCCCTTTATAATTTAAATTGATGGGGCACTATAACCCTTCTGCCGAAGTCGTTGCCTCTCCTTGTTCGGGCGGTGCTCGGCGTTCGACGTCACCGGTCTTCTTGCCATCATTGATCCTTTTTTCATTTTCCATTTGTTTTGTCTTGTCTTCCCACACACCTGTTTTCTATCCCATTCGTTACCTGTTGTGTATTTAACCCTCTGTTTCCCCTCATGTCTTTGTCAGAGATTGATTTGTTGTCAGTGTAGTGTGATTGTTGTATAGGTGCGCGTCGGGTCCTCGTACCCATGTTTTGTTTGTTTGTACATTTATTGTTATGGAGCATACTCTTGGAACTTTATTAAAAGACTCCATATTTAAACTCCATTTGACTCTCTTGCGCCTGACTTCCCTGCCACCTATTACACCTATGCATGACACATAGGAGTTCAATTGGAACAGCATTCTCACTCGCAGGGTGCAACAAATATAGCCTCTTACCAGGCACGCCTCAAAATATTTTAATACAGTACCATTCGAAATACAGCAATTGTCTCACAATGCACAATCATTTACAGTATGTTGCAGTAAAACATTTAAGATTTTTTTTTACTGTTGATAATACCTAACATTACCGTTTTTCCGTTAAAGTGTGTGTGGTTCTGGGGGTGTAAAGGTACAGTACATGTACAGTATTTGTATATATGCATATGTATGTGTGCATGAATCTCAATCTCTGTATACACAAAGTAATGGTAATGTAACCCTGTTTATGCATCTTCCTCTCTCCTGCTCTCTGCTCATCTTATCTTCCCACTCCTGCTGACTCCTCCTCCCTCCTCTTCATTCTTTTGATAGGACGGGTGCTGGATATTCTAACTAATGGAGCTAATTGAGAAACAATGCATCAAAGAAGTGCCTGAGACACAACCTGAGGCCCCTCTCTCTCTGTATTATCCCTCTCCCCCTACTCACTATCTCTCTCTCACTATCTCTCTCTCCCACTATCCCCCCTCTCTCTCTCTCTCTCTCTATTATATGTCTCTCTCCCTATTTTCACTCTCTCTATCTCTATTATCCCTCTCCTCTCTCTCTCAATTAAATTACATTTAAGGGCTTGGAAAATTTATTGGCTTGGAAAATATATGCTAACATTGCCAAAGCAATCTAGACAATAAACAAAAGTTTAAAAAACAATACAAATTAACAGTAAGCATTACACTCACAAAAGTTCCAAAAGAATAAAGACATTATAAATGTCATACTATCTCTGTCTGTCTGTCTGTCTGTCTGTCTGTCTGTCTGTCTGTCTGTCTGTCTGTCTGTCTGTCTGTCTGTCTGTCTGTCTGTCTGTCTGTCTGTCTGTCTGTCTGTCTGTCTGTCTGTCTGTCTGTCTGTCTGTCTGTCTGTCTGTCTGTCTGTCTGTCTGTCTGTCTGTCTGTCTGTCTGTCTGTCTGTCTGTCTGTCTGTCTGTCTGTCTGTCTGTCTGTCTGTCTGTCTGTCTGTCTGTCTGTGTTTACACAGGCATCCCAATATATTGACAAAAGAGCTGATCTGATTAGTCAAAATAACAATAATTGGGCATAATCTATCTATCTATCTATCTATCTATCTATCTATCTATCTATCTATCTATCTATCTATCTATCGGTCTGTATATCTATATTTCCCTCCCTCCGTCACATCCTCTCCCCTCCTTCATAATTACTTTCATCCTCTAAACAACAACAGACCATCCTCTCTCTTAACTTTCAGTACTATTAACATACAGCTCCACCACCATATGTTCCTGATCCAGGTTTCCGTGGCCCAGGCCACCCTGAGCCCACCCCCCCCCCTCCCTTTGATTAGCCACGCACTCAGGAGTTGAGAGAATCTCCTAATCCTCCTTACTTACACTTGTCATATTCAAATATGTTCATATCCTCTGAATCTGTCTCACAACAACATAGACAACTCAATCAAGACAGGACACAGACACTGAAAATATAGAATATACTGTATTGAGTATAGACACTAAAAACAGAGCTATATGCCACTGACTGTCACTGAAACATATACAGGGCCTGCAGAAAGTATTCATACCCCTTGACTCATTCCACATTGTGTTACTGAATTCAAAATAAATAAAACAGGTTTTTCCTAATTCATCTAAACACAATAACCAATAATGACAAAATTAAAATGTGTTTTTAGAAATGTATTGAAAATGAAATAAATAAATGTCTAATTTACACATGTATTTACACGGCTGAGTCAATACATGTTAGAATCATCCTTTGGCAGTGATTACTGCTGTGAGCCTTTCTGGGTAAGTCTCTAAGAGCTTTGCACACCTGGATTGTACAATATTTGCATATGGTTCTTTAAAAAAATATTCAAGCTCTCTCAAATTGGTTGTATATCATTGCTAGACAGCCATTTTCAAATCATGCCGCAGATTTAAGTCAAAACTGTAAGTAGGCCACTCAGGAACATTCCATTTCCAGTGTATATTTGTCCTTGTGTTTTAGGTTATTGTCATGCTGAATTTGTCTCATAGTGTCCGTTGGAAAGAAGACAGAACCAGGTTTTCCTCAAGGATTTTGCCTGTGCTTAACTCTATTCCATTTATTTTATCATAAAAAACTCCTTGCCGGTGACAAGCATACCCATAACATGATGCAGCCACCACCATCCTTGAACATATGAAGTGATGTGTTGCGTTGGATTTGCCCCAAACATAATGCTTTGTATTCAGGACATACAGTTCATTTCTTTGCCACATTCTTGCAAATAGGATTCATGTTTTTGTAATATGTGTATTCTGTACAGGCTTCCTTTTCACTGAGTCATTTAGGTTAGTATTGTGGAGTAACTCCAATGCTGTCACAGTCAAAGTGTAATAATAACTTCACCATGCTCAAAGGGATATTTAATGTCTGCTTCTTTTTTTACCCATATCAATAGGTGGCCTTCTTTGCGAGTCATTGGAAAACCTCCATGGTCTTTGGGGTTGAATCTGTGTTTCAAATTCACTGTTCGACTGGGGGACCGTACATATAATTGTATGTGTGGGTTACAGAGATCAGGTTGTCATTCAACAATCATGTTAAACACTATTTAACACCATTCAACTTATGTGACTTGTTAAGCACGTTTTTACTCCTGAAGTTATTTAGGCCATAACAAAGGGGTTGAATACTTATTAACTCAAAACATGTCAGCTTTTGATTTGTAATTCATTTGTGCACATTTCTAAAAACAAAATTCCACTTTGACATTATGGGGTATTGTGTGTAGGTCAATGAGACAACATCTAAATGTAATCCATTTTAAATTCAGGCTGTAACACAAGAAACGGAGGAAAAAGTCAATGGTCGTGAATACATTCTGAAGGCCCTGTAGTTACACATCAGCGACAGACTTTTAACACATGCTAGCTAGACGGCTGCTAGCTCCAAGCCCTAGGCCGCCTGGCACCTGTGGGTGGCCAGAATGTGCACCCGCCTGGCCCCTTGGCTGATCCCCTAATCCCACAACTCCCTTGGGCATATAATCCATGTTGACCTACCAAACGACTGTGGTCAATTTCACACTGTTTAAGTCTGGTCTGATATCTCTTCACACTCACTAACACAAAGGCAGGATTGTGTGTATATGTGCGCGCACACACACACGCGCACGCACGCACGCATGGAACCACGTACGCACGCACGCACACACACACACACACACACACACACGCACACACGCATGCATGCAACCACGCACGCACACACACACACACACACACACACACACACACACACACACACACACACACACACACACACACACACACACACACACACACACACACACACACACACACACACACACACACACACTGACTTCAGACGACACAGGTGGGTATTTCTAATAATGGCATCTTATCTTTCACAACGAGGCCAATTTACAAGGAGTTTTGAGAAAAGATTACTTTCATATAATAACATCAATAACACAATAACCCCAAAACCAAATGAAACAAACATTTTCAACGAGAAGTGCTTTTAGCAATGCCAATTTGTATCTGCTAAACCTCCTGAAATGGGAGTTTAAATCTGTGAGCTCTGAGAGTTGAGGGAGTGAATGTGTGTGTGTGGGCGGAGACTTGAAGTGGATTTAGTCCCTAAATGGTCCTCCAGGAGGACTGTGGTCGACGGATGGATGCTGGGGCTCAGTCTGGACCAGACTTGGGTTCAAACACATTTCAATAGTTTTAGCGTTTGCTCTCGCCTTCCTGGAGTGCCAGATAGGCAGGGTTTGAAGTTTTGGGACTATTGTATTGGTCCGCTGAGCTCAAGCAAAGATAAAGTATTTGAAATGATTTTGTGTACTATCAGGTTCAGGCTAGGCTACTGAGTATTGACTGGGGTGGATATATCCACATCTGTATCTATTCCAGTGTTGTTGAAAGCAAAGTCAGCTCAGATATGTAATTTTGAGTCCAAAATAGGTTATTTTGAGAGAGTGGATGTGGACCATTTCCCCTCTAGACAACTTGCAAGTGAGTATATACAGTTGAAGTCGGAAGTTTACATACACCTTAGCCAAATACATTTAAACTCAGTTTTTCACAATTCCTGACATTTAATCCTAGTAAAAATTCCCTGTTTTAGGTCAGTTAGGATCACCATTTTATTTTAAGAATGTGAAATGTCAGAATAATAGTAGAGAGAATGATTTATTTCAGCTTCTATTTATTTCATCACATTCCCAGTTGGTCAGAAGTTTACATACACTCAATTACTATTTGATTGGCATTGCCTTTAAATTGTTTAACTTGAGTCAAACATTTCGGGTAGCCTTCCGGAAGCTTCCCACAATAAGTTGCGTGAATTTTGGCACATTCCTCTTGACAGAGCTGGTGTAACTGAGTCAGGTTTGTAGGCCTCCTTGCTCGCACACACTTTTTCAGCTATGCCCACGCATTTTCTATGGGATTGAGGTCAGGGCTTTGTGATGGCCACTCCAATACCTTGACTTTGTTGTCCTTAAGCCGTTTTGCCACAACTTTGGAAGTATGCTTGGGGTCATTGTCCATTTGGAAGACCAATTTGTGACCAAGCTATAACTCCCTGACTGATGTCTTGAGATGTTTCTTCAATATATCCACATAATTTCCCCTCTCATGATGCCATCTATTTTGTGAAGTTCATCAGTCCCTCCTGCAGAAAAGCACCCACACAACATGATGCTGACACCCCCGTGCTTCACGGTTGGGATGCCGATCTTCGGTTTGCAACCCTCCCCCCTTTTCCTCCAAACATAACAATTATCATTATGGCCAAACAGTTCTATTTTTGTTTCATCAGACCAGAGGACATTTCTCCAAAAGTACAATCTTTGTCCCCATGTGCAGTTACAAACCGCAGTCTGGCTTTTTTATGGTGGTTTTGGAGCAGTGGCTTCTTCCTTGCTGAGTGGCCTTTCAGGTTATGTCGATATAGGACTTGTTTTACTGTGGATATAGAAACGTTGTATCTGTTTCCTCCAGCATCTTCACGCGTTCTGGGATTGATTCGTACTTTTTGCACCAAAGTACGTTCATCTCTAGAAGACAGAACGCGTCTCCTTCCTGAGCGGTATGGCGGCTGCGTGGTCTCATGGTGTTTATACTTGCGTACTATTGTTTGTACAGATGAACGTGATACCTTCAGGCGTTTGGAAATTGTTCCCAAGGATGAACCAGACTTGTGGAGGTCTACAATTCTTTTGGGGAGTTTTGGCTGATTTCTTTTGATTTTCCCATGATGTCAAGCAAAGAGGCGCTGAGTTTGAAGGTAGGCCTTGAAATACATCCACAGGTACACCTCCAATTGACTCAAATTATGTCAATTAGCCTATCAGAAGCTTCTACAGCCATGACATAATGTTCTGGAATTTTCCAAGCTGTTTAAAGTCAGTCAACTTAGTGTATGTAAACTTTTGACCCACTGGAATTATGATACAGTGAATTTTAAGTGAAATAATCTGTCTGTAAACAATGGAAAAATTTATTGTGTCATGCACAAAGTAGATTCCTAACCGACTTGCCAAAACTATAGTTTGTTAACAAGAAATTTGTGGAGTGGTTGAAAAACAAGTTTTAATGACTCCAACCTAAGTGTATGTAAACTTCCGACTTCAACTTTATATATATATATATATATATATTATATATATCATTACAATTCATAAGGCAGATGTATAGAAAAACAAACACAAATCTGGGGGAAATGACAAATAATGATAGCTGAGCTAAAAACATCCATATGCATCATTTTTCACATGGCTAGCGAACCGCCTTACAAGGTTGGGTTGATAGTAGTTGCATCCTAAATGGCTCCATATTCCCTACAGGGCTCTGGTCAAAATGTAGAACACCATATAGGGAGAGAGACGACATTCCTGTCTGTATGATAGGACAGAGCTGGATGAGAATATTTTTCCAGAGACTGTTTGTTTGGCTCCATGGACTCATATTACAGTCATCCCTAAGGAACAGTGTGTGTGCATGTGAGTGTGTACATGTGTGAGTTTGTGCGCGCGTGTTCCCCGATGATCCTCCTCTCCAGTTTGATATAACTGTTAAATACCAGACAACAAGCATGTCTCGAGCACTGTTTTCTTTGATAGTCTTTACTGTGAGTCATTCTGGGTTCAACAAGGAGAGGAAGTGAGCTTCACTGAGTGTGCATAGTAACCTAGAGCCTCACCCTCCCACACACAAGAAGCCTATAGAAGTCAAGATGACAAAGCGGCACTATAGCAACTTCCTCCCTATGAGAAACAGCAGGATATGACCACAGTCATCCCTGAGTGGTCTGATTCAATAATAAGGCTCAAATAGCTGATCTTTAAGACGCAAAACTATGTGATTAGATTATGTGGTTGTTGGCACAGGGCCGTTCATTTGATTTAAGAGGCAACTTTAATGTGGTGTGAAACAGCGTTGGGACTCTTCACTATATCCATCTGAACAAGATTTAAAAGAGATCAGCGGACTAAAAGGCAATATTCAGGCATTAATTCCACGCCATTACAATCTTCTAAGACAGAGCTGGGCCTGCTAGGCCTGCCAATTACCAGATTGTTCCGGCTCTGCGTTAAGGAGAAATTGAAACTGTTGGAAATTGTGATGAAGCCATTAAATCTAATGTGATAAAACACAATGAGATAACTGGTGGAAACTACATGGACATAGAACTATGGAAAACTAAAGAGAGAAAAATGACTGGTATTGCTATTAGCATTATCACATGTAATAGCAGATTCTGGTTACCCGTTACTAAATAACTCACATTATCACATGTAATAGCAGATTTGGGTTACCCGTTACTAAATAACTCACATTATCACATGTAATAGCATATTCTGGTTACCCGTTACTAAATAACTCACATTATCACATGTAATAGCAGATTCTGGTTACCCGTTACTAAATAACTCACATTATCACATGTAATAGTAGATTCTGGTTACCCGTTACTAAATAACTCACATTATCACATGTAAAAGCAGATTCTGGTTACCCGTTACTAAATAACTCACATTATCACATGTAATAGCAGAATCTGGTTACCCGTTACTAAATAACTCACATTATCAAATGTAATAGCAGATTCTGGTTACCCGTTACTAAATAACTCACATTATCACATGTAAAAGCAGATTTTGGTTACC
Source organism: Oncorhynchus gorbuscha (assembly GCF_021184085.1). Taxonomy (NCBI): domain Eukaryota; kingdom Metazoa; phylum Chordata; class Actinopteri; order Salmoniformes; family Salmonidae; genus Oncorhynchus; species Oncorhynchus gorbuscha. The sequence continues at coordinate 89,879,600 of NC_060178.1, forward strand.
CGTTACTAAATAACTCACATTATCACATGTAACAGCAGATTCTGGTTACCCGTTACTAAATAACTCACATTATCACATGTAATAGCAGATTCTGGTTACCCGTTACTAAATAACTCACATTATCACATGTAATAGCAGATCATGGTTACCCGTTACTAAATAACTCACATTATCACATGTAAAAGCAGATTCTGGTTACCCGTTACTAAATAACTCACATTATCACATGTAATAGCATATTCTGGTTACCCGTTACTAAATAACTCACATTATCACATGTAATAGCAGATTCTGGTTACCCATTACTAAATAACTCACATTATCACATGTAATAGCAGAGTCTGGTTACTAGTTACTAAATAACTCACATTATCACATGTAATAGCAGATTCTGGTTACTAGTTACTAAATAACTCACATTATCACATGTAATAGCAGAGTCTGGTTACTAGTTACTAAATAACTCACATTATCACTACTCAAAACCAGAGGCATGTATTTAGATTTATTTTTTAAAATATATGGCTCTTGTCAAAACTAGCTAAAAGGTTAAAAAAAAGCATAATAAGGTCAAAAACTACAGACACACAGGGGCAAAAACTACAGACACACAGGGCCAAACACAACAGACACACAGGGCCAAACACAACAGACACACAGGGGCAAAAACAACAGACACATAGGGCCAAACACAACAGACACACATGGAAGTGACATAAGGAAGTGGATGGCTGCAAACTTTCTACTATTAAACTCGGACAAAACAGAGATGCTTGTTCTAGGTCCCAAGAAACAAAGAGATCTTCTGTTGAATCTGACAATTAATCTTAATGGTTGTACAGTCGTCTCAAATAAAACTGTGAAGGACCTCGGCGTTACTCTGGACCCTGATCTCTCTTTTGAAGAACATATCAAGACCATTTCGAGGACAGCTTTTTTCCATCTACGTAACATTGCAAAAATCAGAAACTTTCTGTCCAAAAATGATGCAGAAAAATTAATCCATGCTTTTGTCACTTCTAGGTTAGACTACTGCAATGCTCTATTTTCCGGCTACCCGGATAAAGCACTAAATAAACTTCAGTTAGTGCTAAATACGGCTGCTAGAATCCTGACTAGAACCAAAAAATTTGATCATATTACTCCAGTGCTAGCCTCTCTACACTGGCTTCCTGTCAAAGCAAGGGCTGATTTCAAGGTTTTACTGCTAACCTACAAAGCATTACATGGGCTTGCTCCTACCTACCTCTCTGATTTGGTCCTGCCGTACATACCTATACGTACGCTACGGTCACAAGACGCAGGCCTCCTAATTGTCCCTAGAATTTCTAAGCAAACAGCTGGAGGCAGGGCTTTCTCCTATAGAGCTCCATTTTTATGGAACGGTCTGCCTACCCATGTCAGAGACGCAAACTCGGTCTCAACCTTTAAGTCTTTACTGAAGACTCATCTCTTCAGTGGGTCATATGATTGAGTGTAGTCTGGCCCAGGAGTGGGAGGGTGAACGGAAAGGCTCTGGAGCAACGAACCGCCCTTGCTGTCTCTGCCTGGCCGGTTCCCCTTTTTCCACTGGGATTCTCTGCCTCTAACCCTGTTACGGGGGCTGAGTCACTGGCTTGCTGGGGCTCTCTCGTGCCGTCCCTGGGGGGGATGCGTCACCTGGGGGGTTGATTCACTGTTGTGGTCGGCCTGTCTGGGTTCCCCCCTTGGGTTGTACCGTGTCGGAGATCTTTGTGGGCTATACTCAGCCTTGTCTCAGGATAGTAAGTTGGTGGTTGAAGATTTCCCTCTAGTGGTGTGGGGGCTGTGCTTTGGCAAAGTGGGTGGGGTTATATCCTTCCTGTTTGGCCCTGTCCGGGGTGTCCTCGGATGGGGCCACAGTGTCTCCTGACCCCTCCTGTCTCAGCCTCCAGTATTTATGCTGCAGTAGTTTATGTGTCGGGGGCTAGGGTCAGTTTGTTTATCTGGAGTACTTCTCCTGTCCTATTCGGTGTCCTGTGTAAATCTAAGTGTGCGTTCTCTAATTCTCTCCTTCTCTCTTTCTTTCTCTCTCTCGGAGGACCTGAGCCCTAGAACCATGCCCCAGGACTACCTGACATGATGACTCCTTGCTGTCCCCAGTCCACCTGGCCATGCTGCTGCTCCAGTTTCAACTGGCCTGGGCCCTAGGACCATGTCCCAGGACTACCTGACATGAGGACTCCTTGCTGTCCCCAGTCCACCTGGCCATGCTCCTGCTCCAGTTTCAACTGTTCTGCCTTACTATTATTCAACCATGCTGGTCATTTATGAACATTTGAACATCTTGGCCACGTTCTGTTATAATCTCCACCCGGCACAGCCAGAAGAGGACTGGCCACCCCACATATGCTCTCTCTAATTCTCTCTTTCTTTCTCTCTCTCGGAGGACCTGAGCCCTAGGACCGTGCCCCAGGACTACCTGACATGATGGCTCCTTGCTGTCCCCAGTCCACCTGACTGTGCTGCTGCTCCAGTTTCAACTGTTCTGCCTTATTATTATTTGACCATGCTGGTCATTTATGAACATTTGAACATCTTGGTCATGTTCTGTTATAATCTCTACCCGGCACAGCCAGAAGAGGACTGGCCACCCCACATAGCCCGGTTCCTCTCTAGGTTTCTTCCTAGGTTTTGGCCTTTCTAGGGAGTTTTTCCTAGCCACCGTGCTTTTACACCTGCATTGTTTGCTGTTTGGGGTTTTAGGCTGGGTTTCTGTACAGCACTTTGAGATATCAGCTGATGTACGAAGGGCTATATAAATACATTTGATTTGATTTGATTTGATGGCCAAACACAACAGACACACAGGGGCAAAACTACAGACACATAGGGCCAAACACAACAGACACACAGGGCCAAACACAACAGACACACAGGGGCAAAACTACAGACACACAGGGGCAAAAACTACAGACACACAGGGGCAAAAACTACAGACACACAGGGCCAAACACAACAGACACACAGGGCCAAACACAACAGACACACAGTGGTGGCAAAACTACAGACACACAGAGCCAAACACAACAGACACACAGGGGCAAAACTACAGACACACAGGGGCAAAAACTACAGACACACAGGGCCAAACACAACAGACACACAGGGGCAAACACAACAGACACACAGGGGCAAAACTACAGACACACAGGGGCAAAAACTACAGACACACAGAGCCTAACACAACAGACACACAGGGCCAAACACAACAGACACACAGGGGCAAAACTACAGACACACAGGGGCAAAAACTACAGACACACAGGGGCAAAAACCACAGACACACAGGGGCAAAAACTACAGACACACAGGGCCAAACACAACAGACACACAGGGGCAAACACAACAGACACACAGGGGCAAAACTACAGACACACAGGGGCAAAAACTACAGACACACAGAGCCAAACACAACAGACACACAGGGGCAAAACTACAGACACACAGGGGCAAAAACTACAGACACACAGGGGCAAAAACTACAGACACACAGGGGCAAATACTACACACACAGGGGCAAAAATGACAGAATACAGGGACAAAAACTACAGGGACACAGCATCAAAAACTACAGGGACACAGCATCAAAAACTACAGGTACACAGCATCAAAAACTACAGGGACACAGCATCAAAAACTACAGGTACACAGCATCAAAGACTACAGGTACACAGCATCAAAAACTACAGGGACACAGCATCAAAAACTACAGGTACACAGCATCAAAAACTGCAGGGACAAATACTACATATTGTTTATAAAAGAGGTTGGGGTTTAGTGCCATCTCAAATCCCCCCCCAACCCCTCCCCTCCCCCGTTCCCCCCTACCCACTCCCACCTTACCTACTCACTCCCAAACCTATCCTACCCACTCCCACCTTACACACTTCCCATATGGGTGGCAGATCATTGTTCTTGTGGGGTCCATGAGGGTATCAGGTATCAGAGCTGTGAATTTGCAGCCTCTGGCATGATGCAGCTGTTGTAGGAACCTCACCATCAGGAGTAGCTATAACCACGGGCCAGATAACCACAGGCAGGAGGCAGGGAAGAGGAAAACACCCCACAGTGAAATGAAAATAGACAGATGTGAAGCTAACAGGTATCTTCTGATCTTCATAGGGTCTCCCAGGATATCGGAACCACACAGGTGATGAAATACACGTCAGACAAGCTGGTGAGTCATAGTGTACTATAGCGTTGTGCACTGCACTCCTGCAGCAGAAAAGTGCTGTAGCAAGTACATTCTTTTGTGATATTTTACATTTCTGAATTACAGTGAATTCTTCCCAAGAAACAGCCCAGTAAAGACCAGTAAAATAACAGCGCAATATAATAGAAATATGGCGCAATAGAATAAAATGTGTATACAAATATGAATGATAAGCTATAATTGGACAGACAATTGTGACACGTTTCAGGAACTAGGCGCATGTCATTGTCACTTCTTCACAGGAGAGGCATTTGAACGTAAACATATATCTTTAATCAAAATGTTTTTGGGGGGCAGAAATGCTTTCTGGAACATGTGAACATTCATGTGCTTTAATAACAAACTTGTATGCCATTTGTAAATACGAATAAAATAGTTAAATTACGAGCCTAGTTGGTTTAGCCATGGAAAAAGTCAGGAACCTTCCCACTAGCCATGATTGGCTGAGATAATGCATGGGCTGGACATGCCGAGACATGAGTTCGGATTGGTCTGCCATGTAGCACGCTTCTGTCAATAACATGAGCTACTCAGTATGTGTAGGTCATCCTTTCTAATGCATATTTTTTGAACGATATGAAGAACAGCAAAGGTTTTGCTAATGCTCTCCACTTTCTGGAGGTCCACGTTTTGAAATCAGTGGAATTCCCAATGGAAGCAGTGTATAATAGCTAAGGAGATGGAGAAAATTCTGGCATTTGATTGGAAATATGCAGAGGGAGTCGAAAAGAGAAACACCTGTCTCCGTATTACAAACTAAGGGCAACCATGGGATCCGTGACAGAGGCAGAAGTGTTCATCCATGTATACTGGTAAGAGTTTAGCTAGCTACACTTTCAGATATTATACCTATTAATTTTTTTTCTGAAAGTTGTTTTCATTGCAAGTTAAAGAGTACTGTTAGCTAGCTAGCTAACGTTACATGTATCATCTGTGTAGTAATATAATTGTATCATAGTCAGCCATTTGCATTGCTAGTTATAGTTTAATATTAGCTAGCTAGCTAACATTGAACCTAGTTGCATGGTAGTAACGTTATGATTTGGGATTATGGTTCATTGTTTATCTAGCTAGCTAGATACATGTCTAAACAAAAGACTCCACTATGCAAGTAGCCATTTCACTGTACCGTTTACACCTTCTGTATCCTGTGCATGCGACAAATAAACATAGATTTTATTTGATACAGTGTGTGTTTACCAGAGACAAAAACAAAAAATTGTACATTTTTATTACCCTTTTTCTCCACAATTTCATGGAATCCAATTGGTAGTTATAGTCTTGTCCCATCGCTGCAACTCTTGTAAGGTCTCGGGAGAGGCGAAGGTCGAGAGCCTTGCATTCGCCGAAACACAACCCAGCCAAGCCGCACTGCTTCTTGACACAATGCCCACTTTACCAGGAAGCCAGCCCACCAATGTGCCGGAGGAAACACTGTACACCTGGCGACCGTGTCAGCGTCCATGCTCCCGGCCCGCCACAGGAGTCGCTAGAGCGTGATGGGACAAGAACATCCCGGCCGACCAAACCCTTCCTAACCCGGACGACGTTGGGCCAATTTGCGCCGCCCCATGGGTCTCCCGGTCGTGGCCGGCTGTGACAGAGCCTGTACTCGAACCAGGATCTCTAGTGGTGCAGTTAGCAGCTTAGAGCACTGCACCACCCGGGAGGCCGTCTAAATTCATTTTTAAACGGATGGGTTAACTGGTGCTACAATACACCAGTTGTGCTATTTTAGACCACCAGGCTGCTGATGTCGGGCAGCCTGTCATTTTTGTGTTTTTACTTTTTCATAACGTCAAGTTTGATGTCGAAGGACAATAGAATGTTCATGATGTCACTGCGACAACTGTCAACAGACATGTCCATAGATGTCCATAGAAGTAGTATAAACCAGCGTTTAGTCTTGAAATCTTTGCTTGTTTAGCACATACCTGTACTCCCTCTGTTTAGCACATACCTGTACTCCCTCTGTTTAGCACATACCTGTACTCCCTCTGTTTAGCACATACCTGTACTCCCTCTGTTTAGCACATGACCTTACATGTGAATCCTTAAAGAGATGGGTGGCGCTTAAGAGGGTGTGAATGATGCTGAATGGGTGTAGACAAAGAAACGCTCTCCATTAGGTTTACCAAATAATTCAAGGGACATTTTCTCATGAGTGGGGTTACAAGTTTATCAACTTTCTAAGCAGAAAAACTTTCCCATTGGTCCTCAACTGTAGTCTATGATAGACAATTTTCTAGCCCTGAAAACAATTTTCTAGCCCAATGTAAAAAACACCATATCAAATTTTGCTACATAAGACCGAATCGAGCCAGTCACAATTTTGTGAGAGACAAAGAGAGAGGGATAATTTGTATGTCTCTTCCTCTCTCTCTATCTCTCTCACAATGGAGCTGAGTGGGGACACATTGAGGGTAACAGAAGCAGCAGGAAATGGAGAGAAATAATTGGAAGGTCAGATTTGATAATGGTTACTCTAGCGGAAGAACAAGCTCTAATTGGTGCGAGGGTCATTTTGGTCGTTCGGACATTTGGTGAGCCTTCAAGGTAAAAGTGTGAAAGTGTGAAAGCACTCATTACCGCTCTCTTTCTCTTTCTTTTCTCTCTTTGCAGTGAGAGGCAGGCTGGACTGCTGGGCTGCAAACTCACCGGCCAAGACAGAGACAGAGGAGAGGAGACAGATTCCAACCCAGGGTCGTATTCATTAGGGCACACAACGTAAAACTTTTCTTTTTTAAAACTGCAACAGAAAATGAGCACTTCTGATTGGACAGCTCTCTGTCTCTCCCTCTCTCTCTCGCTCTGTTGGTCTGTCTGTCTGTAAATCCTACTAAAGCCTTCCTATCACCTATGAGAGGCAGGAACAGGGAGAGAAGGACTCAGCTTCAGATGACACAGAGGAGGAGAAGAGAGAGGAGCGGGTGTCACACTCCTGGAGCAGATCCTTTCATCATCTCTCCACCCCTCCATCCCCCATCCCTCCATCCACCATCCCTCCTATCTCTGACCCTGGTCCTGCCATCTGGGAACACAGCTGATACTAATGAGGGATGGCTCCTCGTCCCCTGTCGCTAGAGTACACACACAATAATGTACAGGACGCACCCACACGCAAGCACACACAAACATACATGCACGTACACACACACTTTCACACACACTGTTTGTCCCTTGGCACTAGAATAAACAAAACATATCCCCTGGCACTGGAATACAAATATAAATATCCACTGGCACTGCAATACACACAGCAATATCTCCTGGCACTGGAATACACATATAAATATCCCCTGGCACTGGAATACACATATAAATATCCCCTGGCACTGGAATACACACAGCAATATCCCCTGGCACTGGAATACACACAAACATATAATATGGCACTGGAATACCCATTTACATATCCCATGGCCCTGGAATACACACATAAATATAATATGGCACTGGAATACACATATAAATATACCCTGGCACTGGAATACACATATAAATATCCCCTGCCACTGGAATACACACAAACATATCATCTGGCACTAGAACACACATATAAATATCCCCTGGCACTGGAATACACACATAAATATCCCCTGGCACTGGGATACACATATAAATATCCCCTGGCACTGGAATACACATATAAATATCCCCTGGTACTGGAATACACATATAAATATCCCCTGGCACTGGAATACACATATAAATATCCCCTGGCACTGCAATACACATATAAATATCCCCTGGCACTAGAATACACACAGAAATATCCCCTGGCACTGGAATACACACAGAAATATCCCCTGGCACTAGAATACACATATAAATATCCCCTGGCACTAGAATGCACACAGAAATATCCCCTGGCACTGCAATACACACAGCAATATCCCCTGGCACTGGAATCCGCATATACATATCCCCTGGCACTGGAATACACACATAAATATCCCCTGGCACAAAAATACACCCAGAAATATCTCCTGGCACTGGAATACACATATGCATATCCCCTAGCACTGCAATACACACAGCAATATCCCTGGGCACTGGAAGACACACAGCAATATCCCCGGGCACTGGAATACACACAGCAATATCCCCTGGCACTGGAATACACATATACATATCCCCTGGCACTGGAATACACATATAAATGTCCCATGGCACTGGAATACACATATAAATATCCCCTGGCACTGGAATACACATATAAATATCCCCTGGCACTGGAATACACATATAAATATCCCCTTGCACTGTAATACACATATACATATCCCCTGGCACTGGAATACACATATAAATATCCCCTGGTACTGGAATACACATATAAATATCCCCTGGTACTGGAAAACACACTGCTGCTCCCATGGCGTTACACTTAATGTGCTGTGCCTCTCTCTGTCACCCGTAGGTGAGACACACAGACACAGACACAGACACAGACACAGACACAGACACAGACAGAGGCAGAGACAGACGCAGACAGACAGACAGACAGACAGACAGACAGACAGACAGACAGACAGACAGACAGACAGACAGACAGACAGACAGACAGACAGACAGACAGACAGACAGACAGACAGACAGACAGACAGACAGACAGACAGACAGACAGACAGACAGACAGACAGACAGACAGACAGACAGACAGACAGACAGACAGACAGACAGACACACACACACACACACACATACACACACACAAATACATAACGAAATACAAAAACTGCAAGCACACATAGGCATGTCCCGGTTTAAACAACAACTGGTTTAGACAACTACTGGTTTAGACAACTACTGGTTTAGGCAACAACTGGTTTCGACAACTACTGGTTTCGACAACTACTGGTTTAGACAACTACTGTACGAGATACTGGCAGTTATGTCATATAGTTGATAACGGAGTTTCAATCAGTAAACACAATGGCTTACTATACTTCATTCAGTATGCACAATATAATTCACATTGCTTTTTCTATGGGCACAGCGGGAATTTCTATCAGCAGCACAGTGTCATGTCACTCCTCCTTTAGTATCAATTAGCCACGTGTGGAATGGCAATCACCTATTACCATACACACTAAAAACAAAGTGTTCTATATAGTGGCAAATAAGGGTTATTTGGCTTGTAACCATAGCAGATCCCTTTTTGGTGCTTTATAGAACACTGTTTTTGAAGGTACTATAACGAACCATGCTCATAAGGTTCTAAATGGAACCTGTATGGTGCTATAAAGAACCCTTTACTAAGGTTCCATAAAGAGCCATTAATAAAAGGTTCTATACAGCACCAAAAAAGGGTTCCGATATGGTTAAAACCCTTTTTGGGGTGATACAGAACCCTATTTTTTATGGTTCTTTATAGAACCGTTATGGAGAATGGTTCTATAAAAAAACTTTCCTCAAGGTTCTTTGTAGATCATTTTGAAAGGTGTTATTATTGTGTTCATTGAAACGTTGAATTAGGTGTGTGTCTGGGGGTCCATGAGAAGAATATTGAGAGGCGCTGATTTAGTCCACTGTTCTCAATTGAAACAAGGCCGTACAACTGGTCATAGTGTTATTTCACATTTTATCTTCTTCTTTGTGTGGTTTTCCGGCAGATTAGACGCTTTGTTGCGTATTGCTCCCTTTCACAGTTCAGAAAGGAAATTGTACGGTCATCTAACCCTATATAGTATATATACCACTATCCCAAACACACCCTACCACCCCTTCCAACTACTTTGGCCCTAACAGATCATCTCTCAAAACCCTCTGTAGTTCTTCTGCACTCAAGTCTGACACCCAAAAACGTCTCTGCTGCTGCTACTAACCAATGACATCTTCTGGGATTTCCTTTCCATCTGTGCGGTACAATTAATGACCATAGTAATAAATGCTAAGAAGAGGCAAACAGAAGGATAGACAGTGTCTCCTCAGTCTCACTAAACGGTATGCATCAAAGACACCGGGGATCCTCGACTTCAGTCGATCCTCCTCAAAACTCAAAATTGCCCCAGTTATTACTCCGTTCAGCTGCAATCTGCAGAGAGCAAAGCAAGAAACCTTTCTCATTCCGAGTCGCAGAATGCGTAGCACCCTCTCCATCCGGGTTGCAGACACACAGAAATCAACACAAGTCCACTTCTGGATACTTTGACCGAAATGACAGAAGCCGACTCCTTCACCCAGCCTGAAACCACAAACGGATCGGCCAAAAGGCGTGGATCCACTTGCTCCACGAATCGTACTTCCACTGGTCCAGAGTCATCTATGGTTTTCAATGTCGTCAGGTTCAATTAGAAGTTCACTATCCGTCGACTGCTCAGGGTTTAGTTTATTATTTTGGAACTTTTGTGAGAGTAATGTTTACTGTTAATTTGTATTGTTGATTTCACTTTTGTTTCTAATCTATCTCACTTACTTCGGCAATGAGAACATATGTTACCCATGCCAATAAAGCCCCTTAAATTGAATATAAATGTAATTGAGAAAGAGAGAGAGCTTGAAAAAGAGAGAGAGATACTGACTATCTCATCCTGGAATATACAAGCTCTGAAGTCATCTGCATTTGGCCTTAAGAGCAGGAACCCAGACTTCAAAGAAATCGGAAATACAGACATTGTCATCCTACTAGAAACATGGTATAGAGGAGACGAACCCACTGGTTGCCCTCTAGTTTACAGAGATCTGGTAGTCCCATCCACCACACTACCAGGTGGGTGGTATAGAGGAGACGAACCCACTGGTTGCCCTCTAGATTACAGAGAGCTGGTAGTCCCATCCACCACACTACCAGGTGGGTGGTATAGAGGAGATAGACCCACTGGTTGCCCTCTAGGTTACAGAGAGCTGGTAGTCCCATCCACCACATTACCAGGTGGGTGGTATAGAGGAGACGGACCCACTGGTTGCCCTCTAGGTTACAGAGAGCTGGTAGTCCCATCCACCACATTACCAGGTGGGTGGTATAGAGGAGACGGACCCACTGGTTGCCCTCTAGGTTACAGAGAGCTGGTAGTCCCATCCACCACACTACCATGTGGGTGGTATAGAGGAGACGAACCCACTGGTTGCCCTCTAGATTACAGAGAGCTGGTAGTCCCATCCACCACACTACCAGGTGGGTGGTATAGAGGAGATAGACCCACTGGTTGCCCTCTAGGTTACAGAGATCTGGTTGTCCCATCCACCAAGCTACCAGGTGGGTGGTATAGAGGAGATAGATCCACTGGTTGCCCTCTGAGAGCTGGTAGTCCCATCCACCACATTACCAGGTTACAGGTTGCCCTCTAGGTTACAGAGAGCTGGTAGTCCCATCCACCACATTACCAGGTGGGTGGTATAGAGGAGACGGACCCACTGGTTGCCCTCTAGATTACAGAGAGCTGGTAGTCCCATCCACCACATTACCAGGTGGGTGGTATAGAGGAGACGGACCCACTGGTTGCCCTCTAGGTTACAGAGAGCTGGTAGTCCCATCCACCACGCTACCATGTGGGTGGTATAGAGGAGACGGACCCACTGGTTGCCCTCTAGGTTACAGAGAGCTGGTAGTCCCATCCCATCCACCACCATGTGGGTGGTAGGAGACGGACCCACTGGTTGCCCTCTAGGTTACAGAGAGCTGGTAGTCCCATCCACCACATTACCAGGTGGGTGGTATAGAGGAGACGGACCCACTGGTTGCCCTCTAGGTTACAGAGAGCTGGTAGTCCCATCCACCACACTACCATGTGGGTGGTATAGAGGAGACGAACCCACTGGTTGCCCTCTAGATTACAGAGAGCTGGTAGTCCCATCCACCACACTACCAGGTGGGTGGTATAGAGGAGATAGACCCACTGGTTGCCCTCTAGGTTACAGAGATCTGGTTGTCCCATCCACCAAGCTACCAGGTGGGTGGTATAGAGGAGATAGACCCACTGGTTGCCCTCTAGGTTACAGAGAGCTGGTAGTCCCATCCACCACATTACCAGGTGGGTGGTATAGAGGAGACGGACCCACTGGTTGCCCTCTAGGTTACAGAGAGCTGGTAGTCCCATCCACCACATTACCAGGTGGGTGGTATAGAGGAGACGGACCCACTGGTTGCCCTCTAGGTTACAGAGAGCTGGTAGTCCCATCCACCACGCTACCATGTGGGTGGTATAGAGGAGATAGACCCACTGGTTGCCCTCTAGGTTACAGAGATCTGGTTGTCCCATCCACCAAGCTACCAGGCGTGAAACAGGGAAGTGACTCAGGGGGATTCGGTATAAAGCAGACCTAACCCACTCTATTAAATTAGTCAAAATCAAGAACATTTGACATCTGACTAGAAATGAATAAATAAATGAATAAGGAAATTACTAAAGAAATAAATAATGAAATGATCTCAACAGATGTCCTCATGTGTATATATATATATATATATATATATATATATATATATATATATATATATATATATATATATATATATATATCCTTTATCCCCCAAATTGAATCACAAAACTTTAACAATGGAAGCGGGCCCAGGGACATGTTCTAGTCTGTGGCGACCTAAATGCCAGAACTGGACAAGAACCGGACACCCTCAGCACACAGGGGGACAAACACCTACCTGGAGGTGACAGCATTCACTCCCCCATTTTACCCCCCTAGACACAACTACGTCAACATAACCAACAAAAACGGGTCACTACTCCTGCAGCTCTGTCGGACGCTGGGTATGTACATAGTCAATGGTAAGCTTCGAGGGGACTCCTATGGTAGGTACACCTATAGCTCATCTCTTGGCAGTAGTACTGTAGATCACTTTATCACTGACCTCAACCCAGAGGCTCTCAGAGTGTTCACAGTCAGTCCACTGACAGCCCTATCAGATCACAGCAGAATCACACTCTACTTGAAAAGAGCTTTGCTCAATCATGAGGCATCAAAGCCAAAGGAGCTGATAAATATTAAGAGATGCTATAGATGGAAGGAAAATAGTGTGTAAATCTACCACTAAAAAAACAATTAGGCAACAACAAATTCAATCCCAACTAGAAAATTTCCTGGACAAAATGTGTCACCGTAATAGTGAAGGTGTAATTGAAGAATCCATATAATCGAACCCCTTCTGGGAAAATTGGAAAATTCTAAATAAACAACAACTTGAAGAGTTATCGACCCAAAACGGAGATATACAGATAAACCACTTCTCCGATCTTTTTGGCTCTATAACAAAAACCAAACAGCAAAAACATATACATGATAAAATACTAATCTTTAGAATCAACTATTAAGGACTACCAGAACGCACTGGATTCTCCAAATACATTGAATTAACTACAGGATTCTTTTGGAACTTTTGTGAGTGTAATGTTTACTGTACATTTTATTTGTTTATTATCTATTTCACTTGCTTTGGCAATGTAAACAGATGTTTCCCATGCCAATAAAGACCCTTAAATTGAAATTGAATTGAGAGAGAAAGCTTGAAAATAGAGAGAGAGAGAGAGAGAGAGAGAGAGAGAGAGAGAGAGAGAGAGAGAGAGAGAGAAAGAGAGAGAGAGAGAGAAAGAGAGGGATAGATAGAGAGAAAGCGAGAGAGCTTGAAAAGAGAGATGAAGAGTAACCTCTTCTAGACTTCTGTGTGTGTTCTGAAAGAGCGACCTCTTCTCGATGTGGGGGTCAGACAGGGGTAATTAGTCTCCTGTACCCCCCTCCCCAACCCTCACATTCTGCTCCAGGGGATTAATGAAGTGAGGAAAGCAGCTGCTAGCCACCCCCCTCCTCCCCTCCACCCTTCACCCCACCGCTCCCCGCAGCCTACCCAGGAAGGAGTTCACTGTGGCAGGGAAAGAAGTCTCACACTGCTCCCCTGAGTGAGGTTAACTGCTCTGGAGCTCCCAATCGATGGCACTGAAGAGCATGGAGAGGAGTGGGTGTGTGTCTGTGCGTGTTTGTGCGTGTGTGTACGTGCGTGCATGGGTGAGTTGGATGGTGGGTTTGCTGCCTGTGTGTGTGTTTGTGCGTGTGTGTACGTGCGTGCATGGGTGAGTTGGTTGGTGGGTTTGCTGCCTGTGTGTTTGTGTGTGTGTGTGTACGTGCGTGCATGGGTGAGTTGGTTGGTGGGTTTGCTGCCTGTGTGTGTGTTTGTGTGTGTGTGTACGTGCGTGCATGGGTGAGTTGGTTGGTGGGTTTGCTGCCTGTGTGTGTCTGTGTGTGTGTGTGTGTGTGTGTGTGTGTGTGTGTGTGTGTGTGTGTGTGTGTGTGTGTGTGTGTGTGTGTGTGTGTGTGTGTGTGTGTGTGTGTGTGTGCATGGGTGAGTTGGTTGGTGGGTTTGCTGCCTGTGTGTGTGTGTGTGTGTGTGTGTGTGTGTGTGTGTGTGTGTGTGTGTGTGTGTGTGTGTGTGTGTGTGTGTGTGTGTGTGTGTGTGTGTGTGTGTGTGTGTGTGTGTGTGTGTGTGTGTGTACGTGCGTGCGTGCATGGGTGAGTTGGTTGGTGGGTTTGCTGCCTGTGTGTGTCTGTGTGTGTGTGTGTGTGTGTGTGTGTGTGTGTGTGTGTGTGTGTGTGTGTGTGTGTGTGTACGTGCGTGCATGGGTGAGTTGGTTGGTGGGTTTGCTGCCTGTGTGTGTGTGTGTGTGTGTGTGTGTGTGTGTGTGTGTGTGTGTGTGTGTGTGTGTGTGTGTGTGTGTGTGTGTGTGTGTGTGTGTGTGTGTGTGTGTGTGTGTGTGTGTGTGTGTGTGTGTGTGTTTTTTTATTCATATCCCCATGCCAGTCAGGGTGACAACTACCTGGATGTACATCCCATATGTCTCCTGTTATAAAGTTGAATGGTTTCAGGAATGATCATCTTGTCTCTGTCCTTCTCTCTGCTCTGTCATATATTTAGTTGTGTGTGTATGTATATATGTGTGTGTGTGTGTGTCATATATTTCCACAGTGCTCATTAAGGAGTTGTTCATTAGCTCACCCCAGTGGCAACACGCTAGTTAGCCTGTCACACACACACACAAAAATCATGGCAGATATGACATGCTAGCTACCTAGTCACGCCTTCCATAAACAATTGTCCTACAGTACAGATATTTTATATGGCAGATTTCACACAGCATCTCAAACATACCTGGAACAGATTTCCCACAGTATCTCAACCTAACCTGGAACAGATTTCACACAGTATCTCAACCTAACCTGGAACAGATTTCACACAGTATCTCAACCTAACCTGGAACAGATTTCACACAGTATCTCAACCTAACCTGGAACAGATTTCACACAGTATCTCAACCTAACCTGGAACAGATTTCACACAGTATCTCAACCTAACCTGGAACAGATTTCACACAGTATCTCAACCTAACCTGGAACAGATTTCACACAGCATCTCAACCTAACCTGGAACAGATTTCACACAGTATCTCAACCTAACCTGGAACAGATTTCACACAGTATCTCAACCTAACCTGGAACAGATTTCACACAGTATCTCAACCTAACCTGGAACAGATTTCACACAGTATCTCAACCTAACCTGGAACAGATTTCACACAGTATCTCAACCTAACCTGGAACAGATTTCACACAGTATCTCAACCTAACCTGGAACAGATTTCACACAGTATCTCAACCTAACCTGGAACAGATTTCACACAGTATCTCAACCTAACCTGGAACAGATTTCGCACAGTATCTCAACCTAACCTGGAACAGATTTCACACAGTATCTCAACCTAACCTGGAACAGATTTCACACAGTATCTCAACCTAACCTGGAACAGATTTCACACAGTATCTCAACCTAACCTGGAACAGATTTCACACAGTATCTCAACCTAACCTGGAACAGATTTCACACAGTATCTCAACCTAACCTGGAACAGATTTCACACAGTATCTCAACCTAACCTGGAACAGATTTCACACAGTATCTCAACCTAACCTGGAACAGATTTCACACAGTATCTCAACCTAACCTGGAACAGATTTCACACAGTATCTCAACCTAACCTGGAACAGATTTCACACAGTATCTCAACCTAACCTGGAACAGATTTCACACAGTATCTCAACCTAACCTGGAACAGATTTCACACAGTATCTCAACCTAACCTGGAACAGATTTCACACAGCATCTCAACCTAACCTGGAACAGATTTCACACAGTATCTCAACCTAACCTGGAACAGATTTCACACAGTATCTCAACCTAACCTGGAACAGATTTCACACAGTATCTCAACCTAACCTGGAACAGATTTCACACAGTATCTCAACCTAACCTGGAACAGATTTCCCACAGTATCTCAACCTAACCTGGAACAGATTTCACACAGTATCTCAACCTAACCTGGAACAGATTTCACACAGTATCTCAACCTAACCTGGAACAGATTTCACACAGTATCTCAACCTAACCTGGAACAGATTTCACACAGTATCTCAACCTAACCTGGAACAGATTTCACACAGTATCTCAACCTAACCTGGAACAGATTTCACACAGTATCTCAACCTAACCTGGAACAGATTTCACACAGTATCTCAACCTAACCTGGAACAGATTTCACACAGTATCTCAACCTAACCTGGAACAGATTTCACACAGTATCTCAACCTAACCTGGAACAGATTTCACACAGCATCTCAACCTAACCTGGAACAGATTTCACACAGTATCTCAACCTAACCTGGAACAGATTTCACACAGTATCTCAACCTAACCTGGAACAGATTTCACACAGTATCTCAACCTAACCTGGAACAGATTTCACACAGTATCTCAACCTAACCTGGAACAGATTTCCCACAGTATCTCAACCTAACCTGGAACAGATTTCACACAGTATCTCAACCTAACCTGGAACAGATTTCACACAGTATCTCAACCTAACCTGGAACAGATTTCACACAGTATCTCAACCTAACCTGGAACAGATTTCTCACAGTATCTCAACCTAACCTGGAACAGATTTCACACAGTATCTCAACCTAACCTGGAACAGATTTCACACAGTATCTCAACCTAACCTGGAACAGATTTCACACAGCATCTCAACCTAACCTGGAACAGATTTCCCACAGTATCTCAACCTAACCTGGAACAGATTTCTCACAGTATCTCAACCTAACCTGGAACAGATTTCACACAGCATCTCAACCTAACCTGGAACAGATTTCACACAGCATCTCAACCTTACCTGGAACAGATTTCACACAGTATCTCAACCTAACCTGGAACATGAGCAGTATTTCTATGGATGTGTCCCAAATGGCACCATATTCCCTTCATAGATCACTCATTTTGACCAGAGCCTGGTGAAAAGAGCCTATGAGCCCTGGTGAAAAGATGTACCCTATATAGGGAACATGGTGCCACTTGGGATGCACACCATATCTCATTCAGGTTTCAGAGAATCACTGGGGAACATAAACATTAGAATATAAAAGTAGACAGATTCCTTATGCTATATACTAGATGCACACTGCTAAACATGATGAGCCAAGCCAATAGAAGTACTCCCTCTGTGGCTGATGGAGTTCATAAAAAATATTATAAAACAGGAACTCTCCACCGAAGTAAAAATTCCTTGAATTATGACAGTTTTTAAATGTTTTATATCTACAGAGGTCCTCTGTTGGGAGAAGTTTCCTCAATATGGAGGTGGCATTTAAACGATCGAAGATTCAATTCTTTGGAGAGTCAGAGGTCCATTCGGGAGGTTGAAATCCCTGGGGGGGGTAATATTCTAATGTCTGACAGCATATTCAGAGGGAGTGGGACAGAGACAGAGAGAGACAGAGACAGAGAGAGAAGGGTAGAGGGGCAGATGGAGTTGGAAAGAGCCAGAGAGGAACAGAAACAGAGAGGGACAGAGACAGAGAGGGACAGAGACCGATAGGGACAGAGACAGATAGGGCAGGGACAGAGAGGGACAGAGACAGAGAGGGACAGAGACAGAGAGGGCAGGGACAGAAAGGGACAGAGACAGAGAGAGAAGGGTAGAGGGGCAGATGGAGTTGGAAAGAGCCAGAGAGGAACAGAAACAGAGAGGGACAGAGACAGAGAGGGACAGAGACCGATAGGGACAGAGACAGATAGGGCAGGGACAGAGAGGGACAGAGACAGAGAGGGACAGAGACAGAGAGGGCAGGGACAGAAAGGGACAGAGACAGAGAGAGAAGGGTAGAGGGGCAGATGGAGTTGGAAAGAGCCAGAGAGGAACAGAAACAGAGAGGGACAGAGTCAGAGAGGGACAGAGACAGAGAGGGCAGGGACAGAGAGGGACAGAGACAGAGAGGGACAGAGACAGAGAGGGACAGAGACAGAGAGGGACAGAGACAGAGAGGGCAGGGACAGAAAGGGACAGAGACAGAGAGGGCAGGGACAGAGAGGGACAGAGACAGAGAGGGACAGAGACAGAGAGGGATAGAGACAGAGAGGGCAGGGACAGAGAGGGACAGAGACAGAGAGGGCAGGGACAGAGAGGGACAGAGACAGAGAGGGACAGAGACAGAGAGGGACAGAGACAGAGAGGGACAGAGACAGAGAGGAACAGAGACAGATAGGGCAGGGACAGAGACAGAGAGGGACAGAGACAGAGAGGGCAGGGACAGAAAGGGACAGAGACAGAGAGGGCAGGGACAGAGAGGGACAGAGACAGAGAGGGACAGAGACAGAGAGGGCAGGGACATAGAGGGACAGAGACAGAGAGGGCAGGGACAGAGAGGGACAGGGACAGAGACAGAGAGGGACAGAGACAGAGAGGGCAGGGACAGAGAGGGACAGAGACAGAGAGGGACAGAGACAGAGAGGGACAGAGACAGAGAGGGCAGGGACAGAGAGGGACAGAGACAGAAAGGGACAGAGACAGAGAGGGCAGGGACAGAGAGGGACAGAGACAGAGAGGGACAGAGACAGAGAGGGCAGGGACAGAGATGGCAGGGACAGAGAGGGAAAGAGACAGAGAGGGCAGGGACAGAGAGGGAAGGGACAGAGAGGGACAGAGACAGAGAGGGCAGGGACAGAGAGGGAAGGGACAGAGAGGGACAGAGACAGAGAGGGCAGGGACAGAGAGGGAAGGGACAGAGAGGGACAGAGACAGAGAGGGCAGGGACAGAGAGGGAAGGGACAGAGAGGGACAGAGACAGAGAGGGCAGGGACAGAGAGGGAAGGGACAGAGAGGGACAGAGACAGAGAGGGCAGGGACAGAGAGGGCAGGGACAGAGACAGTGAGGGACAGAGACAGAGAGGGCAGGGGCAGAGAGGGACAGGGACAGAGACAGAGAGGAATAGAGACAGAGAGGGCAGGGACAGAGAGGGACAGAGAGGGACAGACAGAGAGGAACAGAGACAGAGAGGGCAGGGACAGAGAGACAGAGACAGAGAGGGACAGAGACAGAGAGGGACAGAGACAGAGGGAGAAAAACAGAGAGGGACAGAGACAGAGAGGGACGGAGACAGAGAGGACAGAGATAGAGGGAGAAAAACAGAGAGGGACAGAGACAGAGAGGGCAGGGACAGAGAGGGAAGGGACAGAGAGGGACAGAGACAGAGAGGGCAGGGACAGAGAGGGAAGGGACAGAGAGGGACAGAGACAGAGAGTGCAGGGACAGTGAGGGACAGAGACAGAGACGGCAGGGGCAGAGAGGGACAGGGACAGAGACAGAGGGGCAGGGACAGAGAGGGACAGAGAGGGGAGAGGAACAGAGACAGAGAGGGACAGGGACAGAGACAGAGAGGGCAGGGACAGAGAGGGCAGGGACAGAAAGGGACAGAGACAGAGAGAGAAGGGTAGAGGGGCAGATGGAGTTGGAAAGAGCCAGAGAGGAACAGAAACAGAGAGGACAGAGACAGAGAGGGACAGAGACCGATAGGGACAGAGACAGATAGGGCAGGGACAGAGAGGGACAGAGACAGAGAGGGACAGAGACAGAGAGGGCAGGGACAGAAAGGGACAGAGACAGAGAGAGAAGGGTAGAGGGGCAGATGGAGTTGGAAAGAGCCAGAGAGGAACAGAAACAGAGAGGGACAGAGTCAGAGAGGGACAGAGACAGAGAGGGCAGGGACAGAGAGGGACAGAGACAGAGAGGGACAGAGACAGAGAGGGACAGAGACAGAGAGGACAGAGACAGAGAGGGGCAGGGACAGAAAGGGACATAGACAGAGGGGCAGGGACAGAGAGGGACAGAGACAGAGAGGACAGAGACAGAGAGGGATAGAGACAGAGAGGGCAGGGACAGAGAGGGACAGAGACAGAGAGGGCAGGGACAGAGAGGACAGAGACAGAGAGGGACAGAGACAGAGAGGGACAGAGACAGAGAGGGACAGAGACAGAGAGGAACAGAGACAGATAGGGCAGGGACAGAGACAGAGAGGGACAGAGACAGAGAGGGCAGGGACAGAAAGGACAGAGACAGAGAGGGCAGGGACAGAGAGGGACAGAGACAGAGAGGGACAGAGACAGAGAGGGCAGGGACATAGAGGACAGAGACAGAGAGGGCAGGGACAGAGAGGGACAGGGACAGAGACAGAGAGGGACAGAGACAGAGAGGGCAGGGACAGAGAGGGACAGAGACAGAGAGGACAGAGACAGAGAGGGACAGAGACAGAGAGGGCAGGGACAGAGAGGACAGAGACAGAAAGGGACAGAGACAGAGAGGGCAGGGACAGAGAGGGACAGAGACAGAGAGGACAGAGACAGAGAGGGCAGGGACAGAGATGGCAGGGACAGAGAGGGAAAGAGACAGAGAGGGCAGGGACAGAGAGGGAAGGGACAGAGAGGGACAGAGACAGAGAGGGCAGGGACAGAGAGGGAAGGGACAGAGAGGGACAGAGACAGAGAGGGCAGGGACAGAGAGGGAAGGGACAGAGAGGGACAGAGACAGAGAGGGCAGGGACAGAGAGGGAAGGGACAGAGAGGGACAGAGACAGAGAGGGCAGGGACAGAGAGGGAAGGGACAGAGAGGGACAGAGACAGAGAGGGCAGGGACAGAGAGGGCAGGGACAGAGACAGTGAGGGACAGAGACAGAGAGGGCAGGGGCAGAGAGGGACAGGGACAGAGACAGAGAGGAATAGAGACAGAGAGGGCAGGGACAGAGAGGGACAGAGAGGGACAGACAGAGAGGAACAGAGACAGAGAGGGCAGGGACAGAGAGGGACAGAGACAGAGAGGACAGAGACAGAGAGGGACAGAGACAGAGGGAGAAAAACAGAGAGGGACAGAGACAGAGAGGGTCGGAGACAGAGAGGGACAGAGATAGAGGGAGAAAACAGAGAGGGACAGAGACAGAGAGGGCAGGGACAGAGAGGAAGGGACAGAGAGGACAGAGACAGAGAGGGCAGGGACAGAGAGGGAAGGGACAGAGAGGGACAGAGACAGAGAGTGCAGGGACAGTGAGGGACAGAGACAGAGACGGCAGGGGCAGAGAGGGACAGGGACAGAGACAGAGAGGCAGGGACAGAGAGGGACAGAGAGGGAGAGGAACAGAGACAGAGAGGACAGGGACAGAGACAGAGAGGGCAGGGACAGAGAGGGCAGGGACAGAAAGGGACAGAGACAGAGAGAGAAGGGTAGAGGGGCAGATGGAGTTGGAAAGAGCCAGAGAGGAACAGAAACAGAGAGGGACAGAGACAGAGAGGGACAGAGACCGATAGGGACAGAGACAGATAGGGCAGGGACAGAGAGGACAGAGACAGAGAGGGACAGAGACAGAGAGGGCAGGGACAGAAAGGGACAGAGACAGAGAGAGAAGGGTAGAGGGGCAGATGGAGTTGGAAAGAGCCAGAGAGGAACAGAAACAGAGAGGGACAGAGTCAGAGAGGGACAGAGACAGAGAGGGCAGGGACAGAGAGGGACAGAGACAGAGAGGACAGAGACAGAGAGGGACAGAGACAGAGAGGGACAGAGACAGAGGGGGCAGGGACAGAAAGGGACATAGACAGAGAGGGCAGGGACAGAGAGGACAGAGACAGAGAGGGACAGAGACAGAGAGGGATAGAGACAGAGAGGGCAGGGACAGAGAGGGACAGAGACAGAGAGGGCAGGGACAGAGAGGGACAGAGACAGAGAGGGACAGAGACAGAGGGACAGAGACAGAGAGGGACAGAGACAGAGAGGAACAGAGACAGATAGGGCAGGGACAGAGACAGAGAGGGACAGAGACAGAGAGGGCAGGGACAGAAAGGGACAGAGACAGAGAGGGCAGGGACAGAGAGGGACAGAGACAGAGAGGACAGAGACAGAGAGGGCAGGGACATAGAGGGACAGAGACAGAGAGGCAGGGACAGAGAGGGACAGGGACAGAGACAGAGAGGGACAGAGACAGAGAGGGCAGGGACAGAGAGGGACAGAGACAGAGAGGACAGAGACAGAGAGGGACAGAGACAGAGAGGGCAGGGACAGAGAGGACAGAGACAGAAAGGGACAGAGACAGAGAGGGCAGGGACAGAGGGGACAGAGACAGAGAGGGACAGAGACAGAGAGGGCAGGGACAGAGATGGCAGGGACAGAGGGAAAGAGACAGAGAGGGCAGGGACAGAGAGGGAAGGGACAGAGAGGGACAGAGACAGAGAGGGCAGGGACAGAGAGGGAAGGGACAGAGAGGGACAGAGACAGAGAGGGCAGGGACAGAGAGGGAAGGGACAGAGAGGGACAGAGACAGAGAGGCAGGGACAGAGAGGGAAGGGACAGAGAGGGACAGAGACAGAGAGGGCAGGGACAGAGAGGGAAGGGACAGAGAGGGACAGAGACAGAGAGGGCAGGGACAGAGAGGGCAGGGACAGAGACAGTGAGGGACAGAGACAGAGAGGGCAGGGGCAGAGAGGGACAGGGACAGAGACAGAGAGGAATAGAGACAGAGAGGGCAGGGACAGAGAGGGACAGAGAGGGACAGACAGAGAGGAACAGAGACAGAGAGGGCAGGGACAGAGAGGGACAGAGACAGAGAGGGGCAGAGACAGAGAGGGACAGAGAGGGACAGAGACAGAGAGGGACAGAGACAGAGAGGGACAGAGACAGAGAGGGACAGAGATAGAGGGAGAAAAACAGAGAGGGACAGAGACAGAGAGGGCAGGGACAGAGAGGGAAGGGACAGAGAGGGACAGAGACAGAGAGGGCAGGGACAGAGAGGGAAGGGACAGAGAGGGACAGAGACAGAGAGTGCAGGGACAGTGAGGACAGAGACAGAGACGGCAGGGGCAGAGAGGGACAGGGACAGAGACAGAGAGGGCAGGGACAGAGAGGGACAGAGAGGGAAAGGAACAGAGACAGAGAGGGACAGGGACAGAGACAGAGAGGGCAGGGACAGAGGGGCAGGGACAGAGAGGGACAGAGAGGGAGAGGAACAGAGACAGGAGAGGGCAGGGACAGAGAGGGACAGAGAGGGAGAGGAATAGAGACAGAGAGGGCAGGGACAGAGAGGGACAGAGAGGGAGAGGAACAGAGACAGAGAGGGCAGGGACAGAGAGGGACAGAGAGGGAGAGGAATAGAGACAGAGGGCAGGGACAGAGAGGGACAGAGAGGGAGAGGAACAGAGACAGAGAGGGCAGGGACAGAGAGGGACAGAGACAGAGAGGGACAGAGACAGAGAGGGACAGAGACAGAGAGGAACAGAGACAGAGAGGGCAGGGACAGAGAGGGACAGAGACAGAGAGGACAGAGACAGAGAGGGACAGAGACAGAGGGAGAAAACAGAGAGGGACAGAGACAGAGAGGGACAGAGACAGAGAGGGACAGAGACAGAGAGGGACAGAGATAGAGGGAGAAAAACAGAGAGGGACAGAGACAGAGAGGGACAGAGACAGAGAGGGACGGAGACAGAGAGGGACAGAGACAGAGAGGGACAGAGATAGAGGGAGAAAAACAGAGAGGGACAGAGACAGAGAGGGACAGAGACAGAGAGGGACAGAGACAGAGAGGGACAGAGACAGAGAGGGGCAGAGACAGAGAGGGACAGAGACAGAGAGGGACGGAGACAGAGAGGGACAGAGATAGAGGAGAAAAACAGAGAGGGGCAGAGACAAAGAGGGGCAGGTACAGAGAGGGACAGAGAGGGACAGAGACAGAGAGGGACAGAGATAGAGGAGAAAACAGAGAGGGACAGAGACAGAGAGGGACAGAGATAGAGGGAGAAAAACAGAGAGGGACAGAGACAGAGAGGGACAGAGATAGAGGAGAAAAACAGAGAGGACAGAGACAGAGAGGGACAGAGACAGAGAGGGGCAGGTACAGAGAGGGACAGAGAGGGACAGAGACAGAGAGGGACAGAGACAGAGAGGGGCAGGTACAGAGAGGGACAGAGAGGGACAGAGACAGAGAGGGACAGAGATAGAGGGAGAAAAACAGAGAGGGACAGAGACAGAGAGGGACAGAGATAGAGGGAGAAAACAGAGAGGGACAGAGACAGAGAGGGACAGAGACAGAGAGGGACAGAGACAGAGAGGGGCAGGTACAGAGAGGGACAGAGAGGGACAGAGACAGAGAGGACAGAGACAGAGAGGGGCAGGTACAGAGAGGGACAGAGAGGGACAGAGACAGAGAGGGACAGAGATAGAGGGAGAAAAACAGAGAGGGACAGAGACAGAGAGGGACAGAGACAGAGAGGGACAGAGACAGAGGGAGAAAAACAGAGAGGGGCAGAGACAGAGAGGGACAGAGACAGAGAGGGACAGAGATAGAGAGGGACAGAGACAGAGAGGGACAGAGATAGAGGGAGAAAAACAGAGAGGGACAGAGACAGAGAGGGACGGAGACAGAGAGGGACAGAGACAGAGAGGACAGAGACAGAGAGGGACAGAGATAGAGGGAGAAAACAGAGAGGGACAGAGACAGAGAGGGACGGAGACAGAGAGGGACAGAGATAGAGGGAGAAAACAGAGAGGGACAGAGACAGAGAGGGCAGGGACAGAGAGGAAGGGACAGAGAGGGACAGAGACAGAGAGGGCAGGGACAGAGAGGGAAGGGACAGAGAGGGACAGAGACAGAGAGGGCAGGGACAGTGAGGGACAGAGACAGAGACGGCAGGGGCAGAGAGGGACAGGGACAGAGACAGAGAGGGCAGGGACAGAGAGGGACAGAGAGGGAGAGGAACAGAGACAGAGAGGGACAGAGAGGGACAGGGACAGAGACAGAGAGGGCAGGGACAGAGAGGGCAGGGACAGAGAGGGACAGAGAGGGAGAGGAACAGAGACAGAGAGGGCAGGGACAGAGAGGGACAGAGAGGGAGAGGAATAGAGACAGAGAGGGCAGGGACAGAGAGGACAGAGAGGGAGAGGAACAGAGACAGAGAGGGCAGGGACAGAGAGGGACAGAGAGGGAGAGGAATAGAGACAGAGAGGGCAGGGACAGAGAGGGACAGAGAGGGAGAGGAACAGAGACAGAGAGGGCAGGGACAGAGAGGACAGAGACAGAGAGGGACAGAGACAGAGAGGACAGAGACAGAGAGGAACAGAGACAGAGAGGGCAGGGACAGAGAGGGACAGAGACAGAGAGGGACAGAGACAGAGAGGGACAGAGACAGAGGGAGAAAAACAGAGAGGGACAGAGACAGAGAGGGACAGAGACAGAGAGGGACAGAGACAGAGAGGGACAGAGATAGAGGGAGAAAACAGAGAGGGACAGAGACAGAGAGGACAGAGCCAGAGAGGGACAGAGACAGAGAGGGGCAGAGACAGAGAGGGACAGAGAGGGACAGAGACAGAGAGGGACAGAGACAGAGAGGGACAGAGACAGAGAGGGACAGAGACAGAGAGGGACAGAGATAGAGGGAGAAAAACAGAGAGGGACAGAGACAGAGAGGGACAGAGACAGAGAGGGACAGAGACAGAGAGGGACAGAGACAGAGAGGGACAGAGATAGAGAGGGACAGAGACAGAGAGGACAGAGACAGAGAGGACAGAGACAGAGAGGGACAGAGATAGAGAGGGACAGAGACAGAGAGGACAGAGATAGAGGAGAAAACAGAGAGGGACAGAGACAGAGAGGGACAGAGACAGAGAGGGGCAGAGACAGAGAGGGACAGAGATAGAGGGAGAAAAACAGAGAGGGACAGAGACAGAGAGGGACAGAGACAGAGAGGGGCAGGTACAGAGAGGGACAGAGAGGGACAGAGACAGAGAGGGACAGAGACAGAGAGGACAGAGATAGAGGGAGAAAACAGAGAGGGACAGAGACAGAGAGGGACAGAGACAGAGAGGGGCAGAGACAGAGAGGGACAGAGACAGAGAGGGACAGAGACAGAGAGGGACAGAGACAGAGAGGGACAGAGACAGAGAGGGACAGAGATAGAGGGAGAAAAACAGAGAGGGGCAGAGACAGAGAGGACAGAGACAGAGAGGGACAGAGACAGAGAGGGACAGAGATAGAGAGGGACAGAGACAGAGAGGGACAGAGACAGAGAGGGACAGAGACAGAGAGGGACAGAGATAGAGAGGGACAGAGACAGAGAGGGACAGAGACAGAGAGGGACAGAGACAGAGAGGGACAGAGACAGAGAGGGACAGAGACAGAGAGGGACAGAGATAGAGGGAGAAAAACAGAGAGGGGCAGAGACAGAGAGGGGCAGAGACAGAGAGGGACAGAGACAGAGAGGGACAGAGACAGAGAGGGACAGAGACAGAGAGGGACAGAGACAGAGAGGGACAGAGACAGAGAGGGACAGAGACAGAGAGGGACAGAGACAGAGAGGGGCAGAGACAGAGAGGGACAGAGACAGAGAGGGACAGAGACAGAGAGGGACAGAGACAGAGAGGGGCAGAGACAGAGAGGGACAGAGACAGAGAGGGGCAGAGACAGAGAGGGACAGAGATAGAGAGGGACAGAGACAGAGAGGGACAGAGACAGAGAGGGACAGAGACAGAGAGGGACAGAGACAGAGAGGGACAGAGACAGAGAGGGGCAGAGACAGAGAGGGACAGAGACAGAGAGGGACAGAGACAGAGAGGGACAGAGACAGAGAGGGACAGAGATAGAGGGAGAAAAACAGAGAGGGACAGAGACAGAGAGGGACAGAGACAGAGAGGGACGGAGACAGAGAGGGACAGAGACAGAGAGGGGCAGGTACAGAGAGGGACAGAGAGGGACAGAGACAGAGAGGGACAGAGATAGAGGGAGAAAAACAGAGAGGGACAGAGACAGAGAGGGACAGAGATAGAGGGAGAAAAACAGAGAGGGACAGAGACAGAGAGGGACAGAGACAGAGAGGGACAGAGACAGAGAGGGGCAGGTACAGAGAGGGACAGAGAGGGACAGAGACAGAGAGGGACAGAGACAGAGAGGGGCAGGTACAGAGAGGGACAGAGAGGGACAGAGACAGAGAGGACAGAGATAGAGGAGAAAAACAGAGAGGGACAGAGACAGAGAGGGACAGAGACAGAGAGGGACAGAGACAGAGGGAGAAAAACAGAGAGGGGCAGAGACAGAGAGGGACAGAGACAGAGAGGGACAGAGATAGAGAGGGACAGAGACAGAGAGGGACAGAGATAGAGGAGAAAAACAGAGAGGGACAGAGACAGAGAGGGACGGAGACAGAGAGGGACAGAGACAGAGAGGGACAGAGACAGAGAGGGACAGAGATAGAGGGAGAAAACAGAGAGGGACAGAGACAGAGAGGGACGGAGACAGAGAGGGACAGAGATAGAGGGAGAAAAACAGAGAGGGACAGAGACAGAGAGGGCAGGGACAGAGAGGGAAGGGACAGAGAGGGACAGAGACAGAGAGGGCAGGGACAGAGAGGGAAGGGACAGAGAGGGACAGAGACAGAGAGGGCAGGGACAGTGAGGGACAGAGACAGAGACGGCAGGGGCAGAGAGGGACAGGGACAGAGACAGAGAGGGCAGGGACAGAGAGGGACAGAGAGGGAGAGGAACAGAGACAGAGAGGGACAGAGAGGGACAGGGACAGAGACAGAGAGGGCAGGGACAGAGAGGGCAGGGACAGAGAGGGACAGAGAGGGAGAGGAACAGAGACAGAGAGGGCAGGGACAGAGAGGGACAGAGAGGGAGAGGAATAGAGACAGAGAGGGCAGGGACAGAGAGGGACAGAGAGGGAGAGGAACAGAGACAGAGAGGGCAGGGACAGAGAGGGACAGAGAGGGAGAGGAATAGAGACAGAGAGGGCAGGGACAGAGAGGGACAGAGAGGGAGAGGAACAGAGACAGAGAGGGCAGGGACAGAGAGGGACAGAGACAGAGAGGGACAGAGACAGAGAGGGACAGAGACAGAGAGGAACAGAGACAGAGAGGGCAGGGACAGAGAGGGACAGAGACAGAGAGGGACAGAGACAGAGAGGGACAGAGACAGAGGGAGAAAAACAGAGAGGGACAGAGACAGAGAGGGACAGAGACAGAGAGGGACAGAGACAGAGAGGGACAGAGATAGAGGGAGAAAAACAGAGAGGGACAGAGACAGAGAGGGACAGAGACAGAGAGGGACAGAGACAGAGAGGGGCAGAGACAGAGAGGGGCAGAGACAGAGAGGGACAGAGACAGAGAGGGACAGAGACAGAGAGGGACAGAGACAGAGAGGGACAGAGACAGAGAGGGACAGAGACAGAGGGGACAGAGACAGAGAGGGACAGAGACAGAGAGGGACAGAGACAGAGAGGGACAGAGATAGAGGGAGAAAAACAGAGAGGGGCAGAGACAAAGAGGGGCAGGTACAGAGAGGGACAGAGACAGAGAGGGACAGAGACAGAGAGGGACAGAGACAGAGAGGGACAGAGATAGAGGGAGAAAAACAGAGAGGGGCAGAGACAAAGAGGGGCAGGTACAGAGAGGGACAGAGAGAAGGGGCGGTAGAGGGGGAGTGGGAGAACTAGTGTTACTGAGGTGAATTACTGTACCAGGTCACTGAATAAATACTAAATTGACTCCAGGTTTTATTGAACTGGATGACTCATTGATGACTCAGATTTTGATCGTGAGTCTATGAATCAATTTAAATCAAATGTTATTGGTCACATACACATGGTTAGCAGATGTTAATGTGAGTGTAGTGAAATGCTTGTGCTTCTAGCTCCAACAGTGCAATAATATCTAACAAGTAATCTAAAAAATTCACAACAACTACCTTATACACATACCTTATACACACACACTTATACACACTACCTTATACACACAAAGGAAAACACATACGAACGATGGTCAGAACGTGAAAATAAGAATGTATTTTTAACATAAGCCTAGTTAAATAAAGGTGTAAAAAAATATAATAATAAAAAAATAAAAACATTTAAATCTGCAAAATCCGTGTCCAAAAATACAGATTTCCGTTTGTTATGAAAACTTGAAATCGGTCCTAATTAATATCAGCCATTCTGATTAACCTCTAACACACACACACACACACACACACACACACACACACACACACACACACACACACACACACACACACACACACACACACACACACACACACACACACACACACACACACACACACACACACACACACACACACACACACACACACACACACACACACACATACACACATACACCCACACACTGTCCCAAGGCAGGAGGGCCAGAAAGACCTCCATTACAGGAATGTGTCAGAAACATGACCCCTTCCCTCTCTCCACTTTTATTTTATCCTTTCATCTTGTCAGTCTCTTAGTCAGACTCCACCCATTTCTTATATCTCTAACTTTCACCATGTTGCGGACAATAAAGATGATATTATATTTTATTCTATTCTATTCAGTTCTGTTCTATTAATTGATATTTGTTTGATATTAATTTATGTTCTATTCTATTGCGTAATTTCTGGGAAGGAGCATGGGAAGAAACAAAGTGTTTTACATATATGTCCTGGCCCAAAGCAGCAGGGCCAGGAAGACCTCCATTACAGGGACGTGTCAAAGCACCATTCCATCTTGCTCCTCCTCTCCTATAGGTAGAAACTCAAACAGGAAGCACCCATGGTGAGGACTATTCAATGCTTGTCTGACCAATCGGAAAACACACTTCAAGATTGTTTTCATCACGCAGACTGGGATATGTTCAGAGTAGCTTCAGAAAATAATATTGACACATACTGTATACCGATATAGGGAATGAGTTTATCAGGAAGTGCATATGACTATTAAAACCGAAACTGTGGATAGCATTCGCGCAAAACTGAAAGTGCAAACCACCGCATTTAACCAGGGCAAGAAGACTGGGAATATGGAAGAATATAAACAGTGTAGTTATTTACAAGGGTGCGTGCTCAGCCCTCTCCTATACTCCTTGTTCACCCATGACCGTGTGGCCAAGCACGCCTCCAACTCAATCATCAACTTTGCAGACAACTCAACAGTAGTAGGCTTGATTACGAACAGCGATCAGACAGCCTACAGGGAGGAGGTGAGGGCTCTGGGAGTGTGGTGCCAGGAAAATAACCTCTCACTCAATGTCAACCAAACTAAGGAGATGATCGTGGACTTCAGGAAACAGCAGAGGGAGCACCCCCCTATCCACATTGATGGAACTGCAGTGGAGAAGGTGGAAAGCTTCAAGTTCCTTGGCGAACACATCCCTGACAAACTGAAATGGTCCACCCACACAGACAACGTGATGAAGAAGGTGCAATAGCGCCTCTTCAAGGCTGAATAAATGTGGCTTAACACCTAAAACGCTCACAAACTTCTACAGATGCACAATCGAGAGCATCCTGACGGGCTGTATCACAGCCTGGTACGGCAACTGCACCGCCCACAACCACAAAGCTCTCTAGAGGATGGTGCTGTCTGTCCAACGCATCACCGGGACAAATTTCCTGCCCTCCTCGAGACGTACAGCACCCGATGCCATCGGAAGGCCAAAAAGATCATCACGGACATCAACCACCCGAGCCACTGCCTGTTCACCCCGCTATCATCCAGAAGGTGTGGTCACTACAGGTGCATCAAAGCTGGGACCAGGAGACAGAAAAACTGCTTCTATCTCAAGGCCATCATACTGTTAAACAGCCATCGCTAGCAATTCAGGGGCGGCTGCCTAAAGACATCACTAGCCGCTTTAATAATGTTCTGTATCTAGCATTACTCCTCTCATATGTATAAACTGCACTCCACACTATTCTACGGTATCTTAGTCACTTTTAAATTGTGTTTACATATTGCATCACCCAATTGATATGTCTATACTGTATTGTATTCTATACTACACCACTGACTGTTAAACAGCCACATCCAGCACATCAGAGGCTGCTGCCTATAGACATGGATTAGGAACCACTGTCCACCTTAAGGAAATAATATAATAAATAATAATAATAATAATAATATAAATAATAATATATGCCATTTAGCAGACGCTTTTATCCAAAGTGACTTACAGTCATGTGTGCATACATTCTACGTATGGGTGGTCCCGGGGATCGAACCCACTACCCTGGCGTTACAAGCGCCATGCTCTACCAACTGAGCTACAGAAGGAAACACGAGCCACTTTAATAATGTTTCCTTATCTACATTTACATTTACATTTAAGTCATTTAGCAGACGCTCTTATCCAGAGCGACTTACAAATTGGTGCATTCACCTTATGGCATCCAGTGGAACAGTCATTTTACAATAGTGCATCTAAATCTTAAAGGGGGGGGGGGGTGAGAAGGATTACTTATCCTATCCTAGGTATTCCTTAAAGAGGTGGGGTTTCAGGTGTCTCCGGTAGGTGGTGATTGACTCCGCTGTCCTGGCGTCGTGATGGAGTTTGTTCCACCATTGGGGGGCCAGAGCAGCGAACAGTTTTGACTGGGCTGAGTTATCTTGCATAACTCATGTGTAAACTGTACTCTGTACTATTCTATACTATTCTATGGTACTTTAATCACTTTAATTGTGTGTAAATACTGCATCACTCATCTCATATGTGTATACTGTACTCCATACTATGCCACTGTATCTTAGTCCAATGCTGCTCTGACATGTGTATTTATATTCTTAATCCATTCCTTACTTAGATTTACGTGTATTGTGGGTATATGTTGTGAAACTGTTAGATATTACTTGTTAGATATTACTGCGCAGTCGGAGCTAGAAGCACAAGCATTTCGCTACACCCGCAATAACATCTGCTAAACATGTGTATGTGACCAATAAAATGTGATTTGATTTAAACCCTTTAGTTGGTGTGGATCTCTCTAGTGGACAGCTTTCTCTGCTGCTGTAGCTGGGGCTCATGGATAATTTAACACTATTGGTTATGAGGTCTGGAAGGTGACAATATTGAGGCCAGAGATCAGACCAGGCGCCACTGAACACAAAGTTATAGTGACAGACAGTGTAATGTGTGCCAAATGGCACCCTATTCCCTATTTAGTGCACTACTTTTGATCAGGGCCCATATAGGGAATTGGGTGCCATTCAGGACGCATCCAAAGTGATGGTGACAGACAGACAGTGGCTCCCTGTTCTCCCTGGCTATCACCTTACAGGTCAATCTAAGTCAGTTCAACTATCCACCTTAATTGAAACACTTAATATCATATCAGCAATTAAGTAAAATCCATAATGTAACCTCATCACTATGTATAATTGTCTTGGGGTATTATTTCTTGCATTCATCTCCATTTCTGCCAGCCTGTCGATACAGACGGCACCTTGCTACAGAAGGGCATGATTCAGGCGGTACAGTATTACAATATTGACATTTAGCTCCAGCCTGAGTGAGAGAGAGAATGTGTGTATGTGTGTGTGGCAGTAGGGGTTGGATCCGGGCCGGGTTCTTAGGTTCCCTCCCCTGCTGTCCCATTATTGACCCATCTGGTATTGTCTTTTCAATTGTTTCAATTATGATGGTCCTAGGGTGCACCCCAAATGGCACCCTATTCCCTACAGTATATAGTGATATACTAGCCAGGTCAAAAGTAGTGCACTATATAGGGATTAGGGTGCTATTTGGGACGCAAGCCTAGTGCTGCTCAGCATGCTGGCGTTAGCCAATACATTATGCATGTCTTAACACCCAGGACTCCAGTCAGTACCACACACACACACACACACACACACACACACACACACACACACACACACACACACACACACACACACACACACACACACACACACACACACACACACACACACACACACACACACACACACACACACACACACACACACACACACACACACACACACACACACACACACATCGCCCTGACTAGCACCAGTGTAGAGGGGACCTTTGCAGGCTCATCTCCGGGCCCCTGACCGAGCCCAGGCATGCAGCCTGGCCTGAGACGTGGGGTGGGGAGTTTAGCGACATGTTTATACAGATTGCTCATTAATATGACTACGGTATGCATATCATTATAGTTGTGTTGTTAATAAACTAATAGACTGATGAATAGTTAGGTTGTGTTATTAATAAACCAGTAGACTGATGAATAGTTAGGTTGTGTTATTAATAAACCAGTAGACTGATGAATAGTTAGGTTGTGTTATTAATACACCAGTAGACTGATGAATAGTTAGGTTGTGTTATTAATAAACCAGTAGACTGATGAATAGTTAGGTTGTGTTATTAATAAACCAGTAGACTGATGAATAGTTAGGTTGTGTTATTAATAGACTGACCAGTAGACTGATGAATAGTTAGGTTGTGTTATTAATACACCAGTAGACTGATGAATAGTTAGGTTGTGTTATTAATACACCAGTAGACTGATGAATAGTTAGGTTGTGTTATTAATAAACCAGTAGACTGATGAATAGTTAGGTTGTGTTATTAATACACCAGTAGACTGATGAATAGTTAGGTTGTGTTATTAATACACCAGTAGACTGATGAATAGTTAGGTTGTGTTATTAATACACCAGTAGACTGATGAATAGTTAGGTTGTGTTATTAATAAACCAGTAGACTGATGAATAGTTAGGTTGTGTTATTAATACACCAGTAGACTGATGAATAGTTAGGTTGTGTTATTAATAAACTAATAGACTGATGAATAGTTAGGTTGTGTTATTAATAAACCAGTAGACTGATGAATAGTTAGGTTGTGTTATTAATACACCAGTAGACTGATGAATAGTTAGGTTGTGTTATTAATACACCAGTAGACTGATGAATAGTTAGGTTGTGTTATTAATACACCAGTAGACTGATGAATAGTTAGGTTGTGTTATTAATAAACTAATAGACTGATGAATAGTTAGGTTGTGTTATTAATAAACTAATAGACTGATGAATAGTTAGGTTGTGTTATTAATAAACCAGTAGACTGATGAATAGTTAGGTTGTGTTATTAATACACCAGTAGACTGATGAATAGTTAGGTTGTGTTATTAATACACCAGTAGACTGATGAATAGTTAGGTTGTGTTATTAATAAACCAGTAGACTGATGAATAGTTAGGTTGTGTTATTAATACACCAGTAGACTGATGAATAGTTAGGTTGTGTTATTAATACACCAGTAGACTGATGAATAGTTAGGTTGTGTTATTAATACACCAGTAGACTGATTAATAGTTAGGTTGTGTTATTAATAAACTAATAGACTGATGAATAGTTAGGTTGTGTTATTAATAAACTAATAGACTGATGAATAGTTAGGTTGTGTTGTTAATAAACCAGTAGACTGATGAATAGTTAGGTTGTGTTATTAATAAACCAGTAGACTGATGAATAGTTAGGTTGTGTTGTTAATAAACTAATAGACTGATGAATAGTTAGGTTGTGTTATTAATAAACCAGTAGACTGATGAATAGTTAGGTTGTGTTATTAATACACCAATAGACTGATGAATAGTTAGGTTGTGTTATTAATAAACTAATAGACTGATGAATAGTTAGGTTGTGTTATTAATAAACCAGTAGACTGATGAATAGTTAGGTTGTGTTATTAATACACCAGTAGACTGATGAATAGTAGGTTGTGTTATTAATAAACTTAGGTTGTGTTATTAATAAACCAATAGACTGATGAATAGTTAGGTTGTGTTATTAATAAACCAGTAGACTGATGAATAGTTAATATTAATACCCAGTAGACTGATGAATAGTTAGGTTGTGTTATTAATACACCAGTAGACTGATGAATAGTTAGGTTGTGTTATTAATAAACCAGTAGACTGATGAATAGTTAGGTTGTGTTATTAATAAACCAGTAGACTGATGAATAGTTAGGTTGTGTTATTAATAAACCAGTAGACTGATGAATAGTTAGGTTGTGTTATTAATACACCAGTAGACTGATGAATAGTTAGGTTGTGTTATTAATACACCAGTAGACTGATGAATAGTTAGGTTGTGTTATTAATAAACCAGTAGACTGATGAATAGTTAGGTTGTGTTATTAATACACCAGTAGACTGATGAATAGTTAGGTTGTGTTATTAATACACCAGTAGACTGATGAATAGTTAGGTTGTGTTATTAATACACCAGTAGACTGATGAATAGTTAGGTTGTGTTATTAATAAACTAATAGACTGATGAATAGTTAGGTTGTGTTATTAATACACCAGTAGACTGATGAATAGTTAGGTTGTGTTATTAATACACCAGTAGACTGATGAATAGTTAGGTTGTGTTATTAATAAACCAGTAGACTGATGAATAGTTAGGTTGTGTTATTAATACACCAGTAGACTGATGAATAGTTAGGTTGTGTTATTAATACACCAGTAGACTGATGAATAGTTAGGTTGTGTTATTAATAAACCAGTAGACTGATGAATAGTTAGGTTGTGTTATTAATACACCAGTAGACTGATGAATAGAATAGTTAGGTTGTGTTATTAATAAACCAGTAGACTGATGAATAGTTAGGTTGTGTTATTAATACACCAGTAGACTGATGAATAGTTAGGTTGTGTTATTAATAAACTAATAGACTGATGAATAGTTAGGTTGTGTTATTAATAAACTAATATACTGATGAATAGTTAGGTTGTGTTATTAATAAACCAGTAGACTGATGAATAGTTAGGTTGTGTTATTAATACACCAGTAGACTGATGAATAGTTAGGTTGTGTTATTAATACACCAGTAGACTGATGAATAGTTAGGTTGTGTTATTAATAAACCAGTAGACTGATGAATAGTTAGGTTGTGTTATTAATACACCAGTAGACTGATGAATAGTTAGGTTGTGTTATTAATACACCAGTAGACTGATGAATAGTTAGGTTGTGTTATTAATACACCAGTAGACTGATGAATAGTTAGGTTGTGTTATTAATAAACTAATAGACTGATGAATAGTTAGGTTGTGTTATTAATAAACTAATAGACTGATGAATAGTTAGGTTGTGTTATTAATAAACCAGTAGACTGATGAATAGTTAGGTTGTGTTATTAATAAACCAGTAGACTGATGAATAGTTAGGTTGTGTTGTTAATAAACTAATAGACTGATGAATAGTTAGGTTGTGTTATTAATAAACCAGTAGACTGATGAATAGTTAGGTTGTGTTATTAATACACCAATAGACTGATGAATAGTTAGGT
>NC_060178.1:89921257-89928757 GCF_021184085.1 Oncorhynchus gorbuscha
TGGGGGTGCAATTTCAGATGGAGTAGAATATCTATATCTGCACGATAACCATTGCCTCAATGTCAAATTCAAGAAATGTTGGTTGTTAGATTAATTTAAATATGAATAGCCAGACCCAGAATCTCTCATTGAATCAGATATGAAGTTATACTGAAGGAGATCAGACATGATGAATTAATGACTGAATACATTGAAGAGTAAGAATAACACCAACGTGATATCAAGGAGAGACCAGATGTTTGCCAGACATCAGACATTAATGAGAGAAATTGCCTCTCTCACACACAAACTGATTCCAGACACGAATCAACAGCTCATTCCAGACTTCTCAGTGGCTGTAATCAGTGTTCTCTTAAGACTTTACACTCTCACTCTCTCTCTCTCTCTCTCTCTCTCTCTCTCTCTCTCTCTCTCTCTCTCGCTGTCTCTCGCTCTCTCTCTCTCTCTCTCTCAATTCAATTTCAATTTAAGGGCTTTATTGGCATGGGAAACACATGTTTACATTGCCACGGCAAGTGAAATTCATGGTAAACATTACACTCACAAAAGTTCCAAAATAATAACGACATTTCGAATGTCATTCAGTGCAAAAGGGAAAATAAATAAACATAAACATAGGTTGTATTTACAATGGTGTTTGTTCTTCTCTATCTCTCTCTCGCTCTCTACTCTATGTACTATATTTCTACTCTCTCTCTCTCTCTCTCTCTACTATCTCTCTACTCCCTCTCTACTCTCTGTACTCTCTCTCTCTGATCTATGTGCTCTCTCTCTCCTCTCTCTGTACTCTCCTCTCTATTCTCTATCTTTACGATATCTCTACTCTGTCTTTCTCCTCCCTGTACTATCTCTCTACTCTCTGTACTCTCCTCCCTGTACTATATCTCTACTCTCTCTCCTCTCTCTGTACTCTCATCTCTCTCCTCTCTATACTCTCTCTCTCTCTCTTACCTCTGTACTCTCTCCTCTTTCTGTACTCTCTCTCTGTACTCTCACCTTTCTCCTCTCTATACTCTCTTTACTATCTCTCTACTCTGTACTCTCTCTTTCTCCTCCCTGTACTATCTCTCTATTCTCTCTACTCTCTCTCTACTCTCTGTACTCTCTGTACTCTCCTCCCTGTACTACCTCTCTATTCTCTCTACTCTCTCTGTACTCTCTCTCTCTCTTACCTCTGTACTCTCTCCTCTTTCTGTACTCTCTCTGTACTCTCATCTCTCTCCTCTCTATACTCTACTATCTCTCTACTCTGTACTCTCTCTTTCTCCTCCCTATACTATCTCTCTACTCTTTCTTTCTCCTCTCTGTACTCTATCTCTACTATCTCTACTCTCTCTGTACTCTCTCTCTACTCTCTGTACTCTCTGTACTCTCCTCCCTGTACTATCTCTACTCTCTCTGTACTCTCTCTCTACTCTCTGTACTCTCCTCCCTGTACTATCTCTCTATTCTCTCTACTCTCTCTGTACTCTCTCTCTCTCTCCTCTCTCTGTACTCTCATCTCTCTCCTCTCTATACTCTCTCTCTCTCTCTCTCTCTCTCCTCTTTCTGTACTCTCTCTCTATGTACTCTCATCTCTCTCCTCTCTATACTCTCTTTACTATCTCTCTACTCTCTGTACTATCTCTTTCTCCTCCCTGTACTATCTATCTCCTCTCTCTTTTTACTCTCTGTACTCTCATCTCTCTCCGTACTCTCTATGTACTCTCATCTCTCTCCTCTCTATACCTATCTCTAATCTCTTTCTTTGTCATCTATCTCCTCTCTCTTTTTACTATCTGTACCGCTCTACTCTCTACCCTCTCTACTATCTCTACTCTCTCTTTGTCATCTATGTACTCTCTACCCTCTCTACTATCTCTACTCTCTCTTTGTCATCTATGTACTCTCTACCCTTCCTACTCTCTCTACTCTCTCTTTCTACTCGATGTACTCTCTACCCTTTCTACTCTCTCTACTCTCTCTTTCTCCTCCCTGTACTATCTATCTCCTCTCTCTTTCTCCTCTCTACTCTCTCTCTACTCTCTGTACTATCTACCCTCTCTACTAAATCTACTCTCTCTTTCTCCTCTCTCCCCTCTGTCTCTACTCTCTGTACTCTCTCCCCTCTCTACTATCTCTACTCTCTCTTTCTCCTCTCTGTACTCTCTACCCTCTCTACTATCTCTACTATCTCTCTCTACTCTCTGTACTCTCTACCCTCTCTACTATCTCTACTCTCTCTCTACTCTCTGTACTCTCTACTATCTCCACTCTCTCTCTTTCTCCTCTCTGTACTCTCTACCCTCTCTACTATCTCTACTCTCTCTCTCTGCTCTCTGTACTCTCTACCCTCTCTACTATCTCTACTCTGTCTTTCTCCTCCCTGTACTATCTATCTCCTCTCTCTTTCTCCTCCCTGTACTATCTATCTCATCTTTCTTTCTCCTCTCTACTCTTTACCCTCTCTACTATATCTACTCTCTACCCTCTCTCTATCTCTATTCTCTCTTTCTCCTCCCTGTACTATATATCTCATCTCTACTCTCTCTCTCTCTACTCTCTGTACTCTCTACCCTCTCTACTCTCTCTTTCTCCTCTCTGTACTCTCTACCCTCTCTATTATCTCTACTCTCTCTTTCTACTCTATGTACTCTCTACCCTTTCTACTCTCTCTACTCTCTCTTTCTCCTCCCTGTACTATCTATCTCCTCTCTCTTTCTCCTCTCTGTACTCTCTACCCTCTCTATTATATCTACTCTCTATTTCTCCTCTCTGTACTCTCTACCCTCTCTATTATCTCTACTCTCTAGTTATCCTCTCTGCACTCTCTACCTGTTCTACTCTCTCTTTCTCCTGTATGTACTCTCTACCCTCTCTACTCTCTCTTTCTCACTGTACTCTACTCTCTGTACTATCTCTCTACTCTCTCTTTCTCACTGTACTCTACTCTCTGTACTATCTCTCTACTCTCTGTACTCTCACTCTACTATGTGTACTATCACTCTACTCTATTTATAACCTCTCTACTATCTCCTTATTCTCTCTCTATTCCCTGTACTATCTTTCTACTATATTTATATTCTCTCTATTCTCTGTACTATCACTCTACTCTCTTTCTACTCTCTCTACTATTTCTCTACTCTCTGTACTCTCACTCTACAATCTGTACCATCACTCTACTATATATGTACTATATCTCTACTCTCTCTCTACTCTCTGTACTTTCACACTACTCTCTGTACTATCTCTCTATTCTATCTCTGCTCTCTCTACACTATGTACTATCTATACTATCTCTCTACTCTCTGTACTATCACTCTACTCTATTTCTAATCTTTATACTATCTCTCTACTCTCTCTACTCGTTGTTCTATCTCCCTACTCTCTCTACTCTCTGTACTATCTCTCTACTCTCTCTCTATCTACCTCTACTCTCTCTCTCCCTCTACTCTCTCTCTCTCTACTCTCTGTACAATCTCACTCTCTCTACTCTCTCGCTCTACCTCAACTCACTCTCTACTGTCTGTACAATCTCTCTCTCTCTACTCTCTCTCATCTCTACTCTATCTCTACTCTCTCTCTTCTATCTCTCTCTCTGTCTCTCTCTTCAACTCTCTCTCTCATTCCCTCCTTTTTCCATAGAGATGGTTGAGTTTCTTTTGTTGGCGGTGCTGTCAGTCTGCCTCAGTCTCCTGAGGACTGGTGTAATTTGGTAATTTCTCCTAAACACTGATACTATAATTATGTGGCATCAGCTGCCGGCCTGTCAGTGAAACGGCCAATGGTCATCCATCAATGGGTAAACTAGGGGGGTAAAATGGCATCATGATTGGTCTGATAAACACAGAAAAAAGAAAGAGAGAGTGTGGTGGTCTCGATTCTGAAATGGTCAAGGGAAAACAGGGGGAGAGGGGAGAAAAACACAAAGAAGCAGAGAGAGAGAAGGACATTTACATAGACATTTGAGTCATTTAGCAGACGCTCTCATCCAGAATGACTTATTGCCTTTTTCACTTACAATGTAAAAATATGTTTCCCATGCCAATAAAGCCCCAATTCATTTAATTGAAAGAGAGAGTGAGGGAGAGAGAGAGAGAAATAGAGGGAGAGAGAGAGAGAGGTACACCTACAACTCAACTCTTGGCAGTAGTACTGTAGATGACTTTATCACTGACCTCTCTCAGAGTGTCTCAGAGTGTTCACAGTCAGTCCACTGACAGCCCTATCAGATCACAGAAAAATCACACTCTACTTGAACAAAGCAATACTCAATCATGAGGCATCAAAGCCAAAGGAAATGAATAATATTAAGAAATGCTATAGATGGAAGGAAAATAGTGTAGAAACCTACCAAAAAACTATTAGGCAACAACAAATTCAATCTCTTTCAGACCACTTCCTGGACAAAGCATTTCACTGTAATGGTGAAGGTGTAAACTTGGCAGTAGAAAACCTCTCAGCTTCCCTGTCAAATCTAAATATTTCAAGCAGACAACCTAAGAAAATTAACAACAATGACAAACAGTTTGATGAGGAATGCAAAAACCTAAGAAAGATATTGAGAAGCCTGTCCAATCAAAAACATAGAGACCCATAAATCCTGAGCCTACGCCTTCACTATGGTGAATCACTAAAACAATACAGAAATACACTACGGAAAAAGAAGGAACAGCACGTCAGAAATCAGCTCAATGTAATTGAAGAATCCATAGAAACTAACCACTTCTGGGAAAATGTGAAAAGTCTAAACAAACAACAAAACAAATAATTATCTATTCAAAATGGAGATGTGTGGATAAACCACTTCTCTAATATTTTGGCCTCTATAATAAAGAACAAAGAACAAAAAGATATACATGATCAATTTCAAATCTAAGAATCAGACTACCAGAACCCACTGGGTTCTGTCCTGAACTACAGGACAAAATTCAAACTCTCCAACCCAAAAAGGCCTGTGGTGTTGATGGTATACTACATGAAATGAGAAAATATACAGACCAGAAATTCCAATTGGCTGTACTAAAACTCGGACTGATAACTAGGACTGATAACCTCAATCACCTCTCTCCTCAATCACCAAAAATGGAGACAAATGTGACCCCAATATCTACTGTGGGATATATTTCAAAAGAACCTGAACAGGCAGTTAACCGGCTGTTCCTAGGCCGTCATTGTAAATAAGAATGAGTTCTTAACTGACTTGTCTAGTAACAAAAATGTTTTTTTAAAGCAACCTTAGGAAAAACTGCATTATCATTAACAGCGGACCTCTGCATTATCATTAACAGCGGGCCCTGCATTATCATTAACAGCGGACCTCTGCATTATCATTAACAGCGGCCCCCTGCATTATCATTAGCAGGGGACCTCTGCATTGTCATTAACAGTGGAGCTCTGCATTATCATTAACAGCGGACATCTGCATTGTCATTAACAGCAGACATATGCATTGTCATTAACAGCGTACATATGCATTATCATTAACAGGGGACCTCTGCATTGTCATTAACAGGGGACGTCTGCATTGTCATTAACAGCGGACCTCTGCATTATCATTAACAGTGGACCTCTGCATTGTCATTAACAGGGGACCCTCTGCATTATCATTAACAGTGAACCTCTGCATTGTCATTAACAGGGGACCTCTGCATTGTCATTAACAGGGGACCTATACATTGTCATGAACAGATGACATCTGCATTATCATTAACAGTGGACCGCTGCATTGTCATTAACAAGGGACATATGCATTATCATTAACAATGGACATGTGCATTATCATTAACAGGGGACATGTGCAATATCATTAACGGTGGACCTCTGCATTGTCATTAACAGGGGGTGATATGCATTATCATTAACAGTGGCCCCCTGCATTATCATTAACAGGAGACATATGCATTATCATTAACGGCGGACCCCTGCATTATCATTAACCTCTCTAGGGTACGTGGGACGCTAACGTCCCACCTGATCTACATCCAGTGAAAGTGCAGGGCGCCAAATTCAAACAAATCTCATAATTAAAATTCCTCAAACATACAAGTATTATACACCATTTTAAAGATAAACTTGTTGTTAATCCCACCACAGTGACCGATTTCAAAAAGGCTTTATGACAAAAGCATACCATGCGATTATGTTAGGTCAGTACTAGAGGTCGACCGATTATTATTTTTCAACACCGATACCGATTATTGGAGGACAAAAAAAGCTGATACCAGTTTAATGAACCGATTTTTAAAATGTATTTGTAATAATGACAATTACAACAATAGTGAATGAACACTTATTTTAAATTAATATACTACATCAATAAAATCAATTTAGCCTTTAAATAATACAAAAACAAAGTGTTGGAGAAGAAAGTAAAAGTGCAATATGTGCCATGTAAGAAAGCGAACGCTTAAGTTCCTTGCTCAGAACATGAGAACATATGAAAGCTGGTGGTTCCTTTTAACATGAGTCTTCAATATTCCCAGGTAGGAAGTTTAGGTTGTAGTTATATAAAGGAATTATAGGACTATTTCCCTCTATACCATTTGCATTTCATTCATGTTCTTATAGGCACTTTAGTCTTAGGCTTGAAGTCATAAACGGCAGAGCTGCTGGCAAAATGCACAAAATGCTGTTTGAATGAATTCTGATGAGCCTGCTGGTGCCTAACACCGCTCAGTCAGACTGCTCTATCAAATCAAATCACTTAATTATAACATAATAACACACAGAAATACGAGCCTTAGGTCATTATATGGTCCAATCCGGAAACTATCATCTCGAAAACAAGACGTTTATTATTTCAGTGAAATACGGAACCGTTCCGTATTTTATCTAACGGGTGGCATCCATAAGTCTAAATATTACTGTTACATTGTACAACCTTCAATGTTATGTCATAATTACTTGCTATTGAGAAAGGCTGCCGAATGCAGACCTGGCTCTCAAGAGAAGACAGGCTATGTGCCCCATGCCCACAAAATGAGGTGGAAACTGAGCTGCACTTCCTAACCTCCTGCCTTAAATTACACAGATCCACACATCATTTTGAAAACAAAATCCAATTTTATTGGGTGGAATACCACAGTGTGCAATCACAGCAGCAAGATTTCTGACTTGTTGCCACAAGAAATACAACCCATATTTATGTTTATTTATTTTCCCTTTTGTACTTCAACGTTTTATTGTTTATTTCACGTTTGTTCATCCATTTCACTTGCTTTGTCAATGTAAACATATGTTTCTAATACCAATAAAGCCACTTGAATTGAATTGAGAGAGAGAGAGAGACAGACATAGAGTCCGAGAGAGAGACACAGACATAGAGCCAGAGAGAGAGACACAGACATAGAGCCAGAGAGAGAGAGACACAGACATAGAGTCAGAGTGAGAGACACAGACATAGAGCCAGAGAGAGAGACACAGATATAGAGCCCAAGAGAGAGACACAGACATAGAGTCAGAGAGAGAGACACAGATGTAGAGCCAGAGAGAGAGAGAGAGAGACAGAGAGATAGAGCG
>NC_060178.1:89933757-89951257 GCF_021184085.1 Oncorhynchus gorbuscha
GAGAGAGAGAGAGACAGAGAGAGAGAGAGAGAGAGAGAGAGAGAGAGAGAGAGACAGAGAGAGAGAGAGATTTATCACGCTAATGCTAATCATTAGAATTATTAGTCCAGGTGCAGATACTATAAATATCATGCATATGAGCGTGTGTGCTTGTGTGCCTCTGCCTGTATATCTGTGTGTCTTGTGTGTGTGTGTGTGTGTGTGTGTGTGTGTGTGTGTGTGTGTGTGTGTGTGTGTGTGTGTGTGTGTGTGTGTGTGTGTGTGTGTGTGTGTGTGTGTGTGTGTGTGTGTGTGTGTGTGTGTGTGTGTGTGTGTAGGTGCAGCATCTGGAGCCCCATGGAGGTAGATGATGAGGAAGGATTATGATGATTGAAAT
This sequence comes from Oncorhynchus gorbuscha, assembly GCF_021184085.1. NCBI lineage: Eukaryota > Metazoa > Chordata > Actinopteri > Salmoniformes > Salmonidae > Oncorhynchus > Oncorhynchus gorbuscha. Next base: position 89,934,134 of record NC_060178.1, read on the forward strand.
GACCTTCAGAACGATAGTGTAAACACAGATAAGTAGCTGAAACCTCTCTCTCTGCTCCCACTGACTGGTGTTCCTCTAGATAGCTTTATGGTACCCTGGGAATTAACAGGGTGTTATGCATGTGACTGTGTTCATCTGTGACTGGATAGTGAAAAAGAAAGTCACACCTGGATGGTGAAGTAGTAACAGAAAGCAGGTTACATCGTGTTGGGTAGATATTTCACCTTTATTTAACCATACAGATTGGTTTATTGGTTTATAATCTTCATGACGCCCACATGGGCTTTATAAAACACTGTATTTGTCCGAGTTTTCACACCCCTTGACCTTTTCTACATTTTGTTGTGTAACAGCCTGAATTTAAAATGGATTAAATTGAGAATTTGTGTTACTGGTCAACACACAGTACCCCATGATGACAAACTTGTGCAAATTAATACAAAATGAAAAGCTGAAATGTCTTGAGTCAATAAGTATTCAACCACTTTGTTCTGGAAAGCTTAAATAAGTTCAGGAGTAAAAATGTTCTTAACAAGTCACATAATAAGTTGCATGGACTCACACTGTGTGCAATAATAATGTTTAACACGATTTAACTTAGTTTTTTAAAAATCTCTGTAAGGTCCCTCAGTTGAGCAGTGACTTTCTAACACAGATTCAACCACAAAGACCAGGGAGGTTTTCCACTGCCTCGCAGAGAAGGACAACTATTGGTTGATGGGCAAAAATAAAAAATCAGACATTGAAATTCCTTTTAGCATGGTGAAGTTATTAATTACACTTTGGATGGTGTATCAATACACCCAGTCACTACAAAGATACAGGCATCCTTCCTAACTCAGTTGCCGGAGAGGAAGGAAACTGCTCACTGATTTCACCATCAAGCCAATGGTGACTTTAAAACAGTTACAGAGTTTAATGGCTGTGATAGGAGAAAACTGAGGATGGATCAACAACATTGTAGTTACTCCACAAAACTAACCTAAATGACAGAGTGAAAAGGAGGAAGCCTGTACAGAATACAAATATTCCAAAACATGCATCCTGTTTGCAATAAGGCACTAAAGTAAAACTGCAAAATAATGCAAAGAATTGAACTTTATGTCCTGAATACAAAGCATTATGTTTGGGACAAATCCCACATAACACATCACTGAGAACCACTTATCAAATATTCAAGAATGGTGGTGCCTGCATCATGTTATGGGTATGTTTGTCATTGGCAAGTAATAGGGAGTTTTTTTAATTGATAAAATGAATGGAATAGAGCTAAGCACAGGGAAAATCCTAGAGCAAAACCTGCTTTCCAACAGACACTTGGAGACAATTTCACGTTTCAGCAGGATAATAACCTAAAACACAAGGAAAAATCTACACTGGAGTTGCTTACCAAGAAGACATTGAATGTTCCTGAGTGGCCTAGTTACAGTTTTGACTTAAATCAGCTTGAAAATCTATGGCAAGACTTGAAAATGGCTTTCTAGCAAGGATCAACAACCAACCTGACAGAGCTTATTTTTTATATATTTTTTTACCCCCTTTTCTCCCCAATTTTGTGGTATCCAATTGGTAGTTACAGTCTTGCCTCATCACTGCAACTCCAGTACAGACTATGGAGAGGTGAAGGTTGAGAGCAGTGCCTCCTCCGAAACACAACCCAGCCAAGCTGCACTTCTTCTTGACCCGGAAGCCAGCCGCACCAATGTGTTGAAGGGAAAACCGTACACCTGGTGACCGTGTCAGCGTGCACTGCGCCCGGCCCGACACAGGAGTCGCTAATGTGTGATGGGACAAACCCTCCCCTAACCCGGAGTGCCTTTTTAAAAAGTGCCTTGTTGTAGATCAGCTACATTAAATATGTGTTGTAGATCAGCTACATTAAATATGTGTTGTAGATCAGCTACATTAAATATGTGTTGTAGATCAGCTACATTAAATATGTGTTGTAGATCAGCTACATTAAATATGTGTTGTAGATCATGTCATGTTTTGTCATATATTGTCATGTCTTGTCCTTGTGCTTCCCCTTCTGTTCGTTTCCCCCTGCTGGTTTTATTAGGTTCTTTCCCTCTTTCTATCCCTCTCTCTCCCCCTCCCTCTCTCCCTCTCTCTCTCTCTCTCTCTCTATCGTTCCGTTCCTGCTCCCAGCTGTTCCTCATTCTCCTAACTACCTCATTTACTCTTTCACACCTGTCCCCTATTTTGCCCTCTGATTAGAGTCCCTATTTCTCCCTCTGTTTTCCGCTTCTGTCCTTGTCGGATCCTTGTATGATGTTCGCTGTCCTGTGTCCTTGTTCCGCCCTGTCGTGTTTTACCTTCTTCAGATGCTGCGTGTGAGCAGGTGTCAATGTCAGCTACGGCCTGTGCCTTCCCGAAGCGACCTGCAGTCTGTGGTCGCGTCTCCAGTCATTCCTCTCTACTGACGAGTGGATTTCAGTTTTCCTGTGTTTGCATTTGCCTTGATAATATCCAGGATTATCGCTTTTGTCTAAGACTGGAATAAAGACTCTGTTTCCGTTAAGTTGCTTTTGGGTCCTCATTCACCTGCATAACAGATCAGCTACATTAAATATGTCATTGAGTTCCTCTGTCCAAGGGTCATAGTGTGTTTTATCCCAGTTGAAAATCTTTTTTGTTAATCTGTCCTCTGGCATATCGATAAAATGGTTCCATAAATTGTACAAATTGTACTGTAGGCTACAGGGTTTAGAATAGATGTTAGGACATTTAAGAAACATATTGTACTTGAGTCTATTCAGTGCTCCAACCCCTTAGAGAAAAGTTTAGATTAGAGAAAAATCAAAGCCCTGCTTTCTCTCTCTCTCTCTCTCTCTCCTTCCTTCCTTTCTCTCTCTCCCTCAATCTCTCTCTCACCTTCTCTTCTCATCTCTCTCCTGCATGGATAACACACTCTCTCTCTCCTTCCTTCCTTTCTCTCTCTCCCTCAATCTCTCTCTCACTTTCTCTTCTCATCTCTCTCCTGCATGGATAACACACTCTCTCTCTCCTTCCTTCCTTCCTTCCTTTCTGTCTCTCCCTCAATCTCTCTCTCACTTTCTCTTCTCATCTCTCTCCTGCATGGATAACACTCTCTCTCTCTCCTTCCTTCCGTCCTTTCTCTCTCTCCCTCAATCTCTCTCTAACTTTCTCTTCTCATCTCTCTCCTGCATGGATAACACACTCTCTCTCTCTCTCCTTCCTTCCTTTCTCTCTCTCTCACTTTCTCTTCTCATCTCTCTCCTGCATGGATAACACTCTCTCTCTCCTTCCTTCCTTTCTCTCTCTCCCTCAATCTCTCTCTCACTTTCTCTTCTCATCTCTCTCCTGCATGGATAACACTCTCTCTCTCTCCTTCCTTCCTTTCTCTCTCTCTCACTTTCTCTTCTCATCTCTCTCCTGCATGGATAACACACTCTCTCTCTCTCTCCTTCCTTCCTTTCTCTCTCTCTCACTTTCTCTTCTCATCTCTCTCCTGCATGGATAACACTCTCTCTGTCTCCAGACACTCAGACCCAGGCCCTGGGTGGAGGCAATACTGCAAAGGTTGAAATCTATAAACCCCAAACAGATAAGCTGGAGGAGGAGAAAGCAGTTTGGTTTCAATCACAATGAGAACCTTTTACCACTTAGCTACATGGGTAAGAACTATTCACAATTGAACAATATATTCACACACAGGACAATAGCTAAAGTAGATTCATTTCCAAATGCAAGGAAATAAATTGAAAAAGTGAAATGGAGGAATGGAGGAAATGGAGTCACATTTGAGCAAGAAACCATATTTAATGCAGCTGACACCTACGATATTCCATAATATTCCTTTTATACCATTTTTATTTTTAGATGCACCACTAGCATTATTTATTTTTTCTCACAAGTATGAGGTGAATGTACAAAACGAACCCAAACTGGTAAAACTTGCAATGCAGCCAGTCTAATGTTCAAAACCTTTCATTGTGCATTCATTTTGTTTGTAGACATCTTTCACCACACAACTATTGATGGAAAAAAGATGTTTACTGTGAAATAGAATCACCAAAGCACAACATAATGATATCTTCTAAATGTAGTTATTATAGCAACCAGGTCATTCAATAGCGAAACATACATGTTTCAGACTGCCCCTTTAATGTAGTACGCCACAGTACATTACAGCACATTTCACATTAGGCTTTGCAATTGATTGAACATTACAGCTCCATCATTTCTATCCCATGTGTGATCAAAGGTGGGATCATTGAAGACATATTTCACACTGTAATCAAATGAAAGAAATGACAGAAATATAATGTTTAGCAGGCAATAGTTTGCATTAAGCCTGTCTTGAGCATATGGCCATAGGTTCTCATCGAAATCACAGTAAATATCATCATTGTTCATGCACCTGGGGAAAACCCTTTTGGCATTGTGAATCCAAGCCTGAAGGGAGGTGGTACACTCATGCGGATGGCAATCATACATCTTCCACCAGTCTTGTAATTGCGTATTGTATTTTACAGTATTGTATTGTACATATTTACTGTAGTCGTCCTGTACGTGGCTCGGTTCATCAGAGCACTAGCATCACCAGAGTTGTGGGTTCAATTCCCACTGGGGTCACATGCCACCATGTTTGGACTGTAGTCACTTTGGATAAAAGTGTCTGCTACGTAATGGTATATGTAAAGGTATTACAGTACCTCCAACCCCCATCAAAAAGACCCCAGAAACTACATGTTTCTCTGTATAGGGGATGCATTTGTTTCTTGTTTTGAATTTTTGGATTATTTGCATATTGGTATTGTATTGATATTGTATTACTACACTATAGGAGTTAGAAACACAAGCATTTTGCTGCATATGCTGTAACATCTGCTAATCTGTGTACGCAAGCAATATACTTTGATTTGTTACATATAGTATTTATCTAATCTGTGTACGCAAGCAATACACTTTGATTTGATTTGTTACATACAGCCCATCTCTAATCTGTGTATGCAAGCAATACACTTTGATTTGATTTGTTACATACAGCCCATCTCTAATCTGTGTATGCAAGCAATACACTTTGATTTGATTTGTTACATACAGCCCATCTCTAATCTGTGTACGCAAGCAATACACTTTGATTTGATTTGTTACATATAGCCCATCTCTAATCTGTGTATGCAAGCAATACACTTTGATTTGATTTGTTACATATAGTATGTCTCTAATCTGTGTATGCAAGCAATACACTTTGATTTGATTTGTTACATACAGCCCATCTCTAATCTTAAAACCCACTGTGAAGTCAAATCATCATAGTCATCATCATAGTAGTACATTCGAGTATATATCATACTTTTATGTTTTTACTTAAAAACATACATACAGTTTCATGATGCAGACAGATTACCATGTATTGCAATGTGAAAACTTGTTTTTCTAGATAAACACTGAAAAAAGCTGGCTGTATGATTTTGTGTGTTGTACATTTGACATTTGAGTCATTTAGCAGATGCTCTTATCCAGAGCAACTTAGTTAGTGCATTCATCTTAAGATAGCTAGGTGGGAAAACCACATATCACAGGCTTAGTCAATTGAAAATGTGCTTAGAGTTTTGAAACAACTGCCTTTTGAAGATCTGTTTTGAGTTTTGTCCCAGGAAAATGTACCACATACTTGTGAAAACTGAACCAAAGCGATAAAAAAAACTGCAATGGTGTTAATTGACTGGCAAACTGAAGTCACAATATGTTTGTTCATTATATAACCGAAATAGAGAGAAACAATTAGCGACTACATGACAGTGACATATATTATTGGAACAAATGAAATGTTACCCTTCATTCTTGGCATCCAAGTATCATTAATTATTTAAACCATATGCTTACATTCTGAACAAAACGAACTGTAAACAGCAGCGAAGGAGTTGGAATGTATGCACACATGACTGTAAGTCGCTTTGGATAAAAGCGTCTGCTAAATGGCATATATTATTATTATTATATTAATCTAAAACAGCCCCTTAGGGAGAAAAACATGACTGGGGGAAAGATGTAATAGGAAGACAACATTGGAAAATAAAAACAGCCCCTTTTCTCCCCTTGTCAGTCTAAACCAGGGCTGTCAAACATATGGCCCTCAGGTGGTTTGAGTAAAACAGCCCCTTTTCTATGGCCCTCAGGTGGTTTTTCTCCCCTTGTCAGTCTAAACCAGGGCTGTCAAACATCCCTCAGGTGGTTTGAGTAAAACAGCCCCTTGTCAGTCTAAACCAGGGCTGTCACCAGGGCTGTCAAACATATGGCCCTCAGGTGGTTTGAGTAAAACAGCCCCTTTTCTCCCCTTGTCAGTCTAAACCAGGGCTGTCAAACATATGGCCCTCAGGTGGTTTGAGTAAAACAGCCCCTTTTCTCCCCTTGTCAGTCTAAACCAGGGCTGTCAAACATATGGCCCTCAGGTGGTTTGAGTAAAACAGCCCCTTTTCTCCCCTTGTCAGTCTAAACCAGGGCTGTCAAACATATGGCCCTCAGGTGGTTTGTAAAACAGCCCCTTTTCTCCCCTTGTCTAGTCAAACATAAAAGGGGCAAACATATGCCCTCAGGTTTTCTCCCCCAGGGCTTGTCAGTCTAAACCAGGGCTGTCAAACATATGGCCCTCAGGTGGTTTGAGTCAAAACAGCCCCCCTCAGGTTTTCTCCCCCTTGTCAGTCTAAACCAGGGCTGTCAAACATATGGCCCTCAGGTGGTTTGAGTCAAACAGCCCCTTTTCCCTTGTCAGTCTAAACCAGGGCTGTCAAACATATGGCCCTCAGGTGGTTTGAGTAAAGAATCTTAATAATATTTAAATTAAATTAAAATGTAGGAGAACAAACTCAATATACTTTAAAATATCTAAAACCAAATCGAAACTGTGTAGAAATGATAATGGACTTACATTTAATACAGTTCCTCTACAGTTTCGTGTCCAGCTTGCTTATAATCACAGAAAATAAAGCAGTCAGGGTGCATAAAAAAAACATATTTGGTCCAAATTTTGACAGCAAGGAAATATAACCAATTCTCAGTGTGACACTCTGGACCTCGCTGAACAAGGAACGAGGCCACTGGGGAAAATGGACTTGACACCACTGGTCCAAACGTTGTTTTGGGACATTCAGCTATCCCAGGCAGACCTCACAGGTTCAACTATACTGTAGTATATCATTGTTCAATATAACTACGTACATTAAGTTTGTACAGAGACAGTGTGGACTAAATAGTGTAAAATATCACTGATAAAGGAGGTATTTGCTGAGCAAGAACGGGATTGGCCATGAGATTCACATTACAGTTCACCTTGCGCATCAACTCAAATCAAATTATATTTGTCATCGAATACAACAGTTAGACAGGTAGACCTTACCGTGAAATGCTTACTTACAAGCCCTTAACCAACAATGACGTTTTAAGAAAATAAGAGTTAAGAAAATATTTACTAAATAAACTAAAGTCAAAAAAGTATCACAATAAAATAACAATAATGAGGCTATACACAAGGGATACCAGTACCAAGTCAATGTGCAGGGGTACAGGTTAGTTGAGGTAATTGAGGAAAGTGAGGGAATATGTGCATGCATAGATAATAAAGGGGTAAAGTGACTATGCATAGATAATAAAGGGCTAAAGTGACTATGCATAGATAATAAAGGGGTAAAGTGACTATGCATAGATAATAAAGGGGTAAAGTGACTATGCATAGATAATAAAGGGGTAAAGTGACTATGCATAGATAATAAAGGGGTAAAGTGACTATGCATAGATAATAAAGGGGTAAAGTGACTATGCATAGATAATAAAGGGGTAAAGTGACTATGCATAGATAATAAAGGGGTAAAGTGACTATGCATAGATAATAAAGGGTAAAGTGACTATGCATAGATAATAAAGAGGTAAAGTGACTATGCATAGATAATAAAGGGGTAAAGTGACTATGCATAGATAATAAAGGGGTAAAGTGACTATGCATAGATAATAAAGGGGTAAAGTGACTATGCATAGATAATAAAGGGGTAAAGTGACTATGCATAGATAATAAAGGGGTAAAGTGACTATGCATAGATAATAAAGGGGTAAAGTGACTATGCATAGATAATAAAGGGGTAAAGTGACTATGCATAGATAATAAAGAGGTAAAGTGACTATGCATAGATAATAAAGGGGTGACTATGCATAGATAATAAAGAAAGTGACTATGCATAGATAATAAAGGGGTAAAGTGACTATGCATAGATAATAAAGGGGTAAAGTGACTATGCATAGATAATAAAGGGGTAAAGTGACTATGCATAGATAATAAAGGGGTAAAGTGACTATGCATAGATAATAAAGGGGTAAAGTGACTATGCATAGATAATAAAGGGGTAAAGTGACTATGCATAGATAATAAACAGAAGTGTATCAATGCAAATAGTCCTGGTAGCCATTTTATTAATTGTTCAACAGAATTATGGCTTGGAGGTAGAAGCTGTTAAGGAGCCTTTTGGTCCTAGACTTGGCTCTCTGGTACCGCTTGCCGTGCCGTAGCAGAGAGAACAGTCTATGATTTGGGTGGCTGGAGTCTTTGAAAATTTTTAGGGCCTTCCTCTGACACCGCCTAGTATATAGGTGCTGGATGCCAGGAAACTTGGCCCCAGTGATGTACTGGACTGTACACATTATCCTCTGTAGCGCCTTATGGTCGGATGTCAAGCAGTTGCCACACCAGGATATGCAAGCTCTCAATGGTGCAGCTGTCTAACTTTTTGAGGATCTGGGGACCCATGCCAAATCTTTTCAGTCTCTTGAGGGGGAATAGGCATTGTCATGTCCTCTTCACGACTGTCTTAGTGTGTTTGGACCATGATAGTTTGTTGGTGAACTTGACGAGGAACTTGACGTTCTCGACCCGCTCCACTACAGCCCTGTATGGGGGCGTATTCATCCCTCCTTTTCCTATAGTCCACGATCAGCTCCTTTGTCTTGCTCACATTGAGGGAGATGTTGTTGTCCTGGCGCCACACTCCCAGGTCTCTAACCTCCTGCCTATAGGCTGTATCATCATTGTCTGTGATCAAGCCTACCCCTGTTGTGTTGTCAGCAGACTTAATGATGGTGTTGGAGTCATGCTTGGTCACGCAGTCATGTGTGAACTGGGAGTACTGGAAGGGACTAAGTACACACCCCTGAGGGGCCCCGGAGTTGAGGATCAGCATGGCAGATGTGTTGCTACCTACCCTTACCACCTGGGGGTGGCCCATCAGGAAATCAAGGATCCAGTTGCAGAGGGAGGTGTTTATTCCCAGGGTCCTTAGCTTAGTGATGTTGGTACTATAGTGTCGAACGCTGAGCTGTAGTCAATGAACAGCATTCTCACATAGGTGTTCCCTTGGTCCAGGTGGGAAAGAGCAGTGTGGAGTTCAATAGAGATTGTGTCATCTGTGGATCTGTTGGGGCGATATGCAAATTGGAGTGGGTCTAGGGTTTTCGGGATGATGGTGCTGATGCAAGCCATGAACAACCTTTCAAAACACTTCATGGCTACAAATGTGAGTGCTACGGGGTGGTAGTCATTTAGGCAGGTTACCTTGGGGTTCAAGGGCACAGGGACAATGGTGGTCTGCTTAAAACCTGTAGGTATTATAGACTCGTCAGGGAGAGGTTGAAAATGTCAGTGAAGACACTTGCCAGCTGGTCTGCGCATGCTCTGAGTATACATCCTGGTAATCTGTCTGGTTCCGCGGCCTTGTGATTGTTGACCTATTTTAAGGTCTTATTCACATCGGCTACTGAGAACGTGATTACACAGTCGTCCGGAACAGCTGGTGCTCTCATGTGTTGCTTGCCTCAAAGTGAACATAAAATGCATTTAGCTCTTCTGGTAGGCCCGCATCACTGGGCAGCTAGCGACTGGGTTTCCCTTTGTAGTCAGTAATAGTTTACAAGCCCTGCCACATCTGACGAGCATCAGAGCCGGTGTAGTAGGATACAATCTAAGTCCTGTATTTACATATTGCTTGTTTGATATTTAGTCTGAGGGCATAACGGGATTTCTTATAAGATTCCGGATTGGTGTCCCACTCCTTGAAAGCAGCAGCTCTAGCCTTTAGCTCGGTGCGGATGTTGCCTGTAATCCATGGCTTTTGGTTCGTCATTGATGCAATTATTGATGAAGTCGGTGGTGTACTCCTCAAAGCCATCGGAGGAATCCCGGGAACATATTCTAGTCTGTGCTAGCAAAACAGTCCCATAGCTCAGCATCTGCGTCATCTGACCACTTCCATATCGAGCGAGTCACTGACACTCCCTGCTTTAGTTTTTGCTTGTAAGCAGGAATCAGGAGGATATAATTAAAGTCAGATTTGCCAAATGGGGGGGGGGGTCGAGGGAGAGCTTTGTACGCATCTCTGTGTGGGGAGTAAAGGTGGACTAGAGTTATTTGTTTTGTTGTTGCAGATGTGCCATGCTCGTAGAAATTAGGTCAAGTGTATTTAAGTTTGCCTGCATTAAAGTCCCTGGCCACAAGTAGCGCCGCTTCTGGATGAGCATTGTCTTGTTTGCTTATGGCCTTATACAGCTAGTTGAGTGCAGTCTTCTGACTTGAGTGTGCTTAAATAAAAATTAAATATCCCATTGACTTCAAATCGTCCATGATTGATTTACACAAATGTCTGAGTTCCACGCGCGTATCTTAACTCTGAAACTCAAAGCTGATTCCCGTCCCCAATTCCACATGCACATCTGAAATCCAAGCACACAAAAGGGCAAAAGGGCAGAGAGAAACATGAAATAGTTTCGAGCTTTGTTTCCCGGATAGAGTTGGGTTGGGTTGGCCTTGGTGGGCTATAGCTAGCTTAAATTGTGTTTCCACTGCTTCCAGATTTTGAAATGATGTAATGTTGCTAGGTAGCCAATGTGACTGTGCAGATAGCTTTGCTATTGTTGCTAGCAAAATGTTGAAGAAATCATTTAATCCACCCTCACCACACTGTAACTAATGTTACCACATACTCCTGCCAGTGCCAGACAAAACCATGTATTTAGCTTGCTAGCTAGCTAAACGGTTAATGTCGTCGCTAGCATAACAGGCTAGCTAGCTTAATTCCTACACTGAAAAACCATGAAACATGTGACATATTTATAACCTAAATGTCTTTGTTTAAAACTTAAACATTAGGCATTTAGATTTGCCAATAAGTATTATCATCTCAAACACAGACGTTTAGAATGCAAGATTAAACATGACGGTCAGCTTTTTCCAGAACGTTTCCAACTAGAACACCAATATCTCCTAAGTGTTCAGATCTTCAACACTAAGTGTTTACTTTCCCATCTTCCTGTTTAGAGTGCATTTAATCATTAGAAATGTACGTGAATTTCCATGCCTTTTATTCAGATCAGTGTTAGGAATGTCTTTCACCTTACCTACATTTCAGCACAAGTGAACAGGACCTTTGATTCAGATTTTACTTTTCAATCGCATGGTGTTGTTGTTACTCGACTGTGCTGAGTTCATTTCCATTAGCTCTCTCAGGGGAGGGCCTCATTATAATATTTCCCAGAATTGTTAAATTAATTTATTTTAATGTAGCGTATATGTTTCCCCATTGGATGAATTGATCTAACTAACCGAATATGTAAGGGGTTGGACTTACTGCACCTGTTCCTGAGATTGTTGTTCCTGTTTAGATAGTTTAGGTCAGAGGTGTTGAACTCATTTTCCCCCAGGGGGCTACATTTGGTCTTCAAAAAAAGTGTTACAGAAAAGTGTTTAGTTATGTATTCAGATCCTAAATGCTTGGTTTTATAGTGTACCTTGCTTACTTGCCATACCATTAGTGATTAGCTAGCTAGCTAATCAAACAAAACAGACAGGTTTGATAGGATGTAGCTAGTTAGCTTTCAAAATGACCTGGCTAGCTACAATCCCTGCTAGCTCCCGTTAGCTTGCTAGCTAGCTATCCTGTTTCAACACTGATTTGCAAACTAGCGTTTTGTGTAGTGCAAAAATAAATGATAAGCTATGGTGGTAATTTGTGTCATGTCTGACTACTGCAGTACTGCTTGTCCATGTGCTAGCTAACAGCAACAAGCCCAGACAAGCTAAACGTGTCAGCATCCAGCAGTGACACAAGGTTTCTGTGAGAGGTCATTCTGAACAGTAGCTCCCTGGCCTGTTTAAGGAGACACAGTGGAGTAACGTTTCAGCTAATACAGTTGGTTACTGTCCTGTCATTAGTAAACCATTCAACCCAGACTGGTCAGAATCATCATGACAAACAACTTATCATTTTGTTTTCTCATATAGAAGAAGAACTGCCACTGCCACCCACAACAAATAATAGATGAGTGTGTAGTGTTGGTTTAATAATTTATTACAACTTTTGATCTTGTCCTTTTTCATATTTAGCCTATTTTTATGACCACATTCCCTAAATATTTTTGGAATGAAAATTCTAACATCAACTGATGGATTAATATTTAATCAAGCATTTTTTTTCTCAAATTGTCTTTCTCTCTCTCTCTCTCTCTCTCTCTTTCTCTCTGTTTGTTCATGAAGAGATAGCTTTAGGTTATCTCCATGAATATAGCATACACCAGAGACAAAAAGGCAAACAGTTACAAACTCTAAACTTTATGAACTTTAAAATAAATGCTCAACTTAAAAGCCTGCAAAACACAACTCAGGGGATATTTTGGGGACAAACTCTTAAAACACAGCGTATGTGTCCCCAAGCAATACGACTGATAAAAAGCTAACAAAATAAGCTACACAGACTATCTGAGTTAACCTTGTATCTTTGCACGGTCTATATGCACACTCACAGGGCCCTTACACACACACACACACACAGGGCCCTTACACACACACTCACAGGGCCCTTACACACACACACACAGGGCCCTTACACACACACACACACACACAGGGCCCTTACACACACACTCACAGGGCCCTTACACACACACACACAGGGCCCTTACACACACACTCACAGGGCCCTTACACACTCACATGGCCCTTACATACTCACTCATAGGGCCCTCACACACACACACACACACACACACACACACACACGCACGCACGCACGCACGCACGCACGCACGCACGCACGCACGCACACACACACACACACACACACACACACACACACACACACACACACACACTGTCACTCCAACACTTTGCACGGTCTATATGCACACTCACAGGGCCCTTACACACACACACAGGGCCCTTACACACACACTCACAGGGCCCTTACACACACACAGGGCCCTTACACACACACTCACAGGGCCCTTACACACTCACATGGCCCTTACCTACTCACTCATAGGGCCCTCACACACACACTCACAGGGCCCTTACACACTCACTCACAGGGCCCTTACACACACACTCACAGGGCCCTTACACACACACTCACAGGGCCCTTACACACACACTCACAGGGCCCTTACACACACACACACACACACACACACACACACACACACACACACACACACACTCACAGGGCCCTTACACACACACACACACACACACACACACACACACACACACACACACACACACACACACACACACACACACACACACACACACACACACACACACACACACACACACACACACACTGTCACTCCAACACACACACTCACAGGGCCCTCACACACACACTCACAGGGCCCTTACACACACACACACACTGTCACTCCAACACACACACTCACAGGGCCCTTACACACACACTCACAGGGCCCTTACACACACACACACACTGTCACTCCAACACACACACTCACAGGGCCCTTCACACACACACACACACACACACACACACACACACACACACGCACGCACGCACGCACGCACGCACGCACGCACGCACGCACGCACGCACGCACGCACGCACGCACGCACGCACGCACACACACACACACACACACACACACACACACACACACACACACACACACAGGGCCCTTACACACACACACACTGTCACTCCAACACACACCCTCACAGGGCCCTTACACACACACACACACACACACACACACAGTCACTCCAACACACACACAAACAATCACTACATAATTTGCTCATTTACACATAATACGCACATACATTTACAGTGACTCAACCCACCCACTCACATACAAGCTGCTGCTACTCTGTTTATCTTATACCCTGTTGCCTAGTCGCCTTACCCATATACATATCTACCTCCATCACTCTAGTATCCCTGCACATGTAAATATGGTATTGGAACTGACTTTTTAAATAGTTCCTGTATGCTTACTCACTTTATTGTGTATTTCATATGTACTATTCTCATTTATCATATGTTTTTCTTCTAGTAATACATTGTTATTGATCATTGTTGGGTTTGGAGTTTGCAAGAAAGGCATTTCACTGCACTTGTTCATGTGACATTAAAACTTGAAACTGCTGTTTAATAAATATATGAATAAATGACCATAGCCTGGTCCCAGATCAGTTTGTGTTGCCTTTTCAACTCCTATGATCATTGTCAGGACTTGGCAAGACAGCACAAACAGCTCTGGGACCAGGCTAAGGCTGACTGACTTCCTAACCACAAAGCCTCGTCTTCAGGTGAACATAACAACTCAAGTAACTCATGCATCACAAGGACTGTATCACAAAGACTATTCCTTAGTGCTCTACTTTTGACCAGCGTTCTATGGGGCCTGGTCAAAATAAGGCTCTGGTCAAAGTAGTGTACTATATAGAGAATAGAGTGCCATTTGAGACACATCCAAGGGCCAAATAGACAATTTCCCTGTCAGATGTAATAGACAGACAGGGTTTTATTTGGAGTCTTTCTGCAAAGCTACGTGGATCATGACTGTCATTGTTTAATAATCCGTGGCCCGGCCATCATAATCAGTCCCAGATGTGAATAGGTACTCTCTCAATTGAGTCTCAAATGCCACCCTATTCCCCATATGGCCCAGGTCTAAGTAGTGCACTATATAGTGAATAGGCTGCCATTAGGGATGAAGGCTTAAAGGAGTGGTTTGTCAACCAATGAGCCTAAACTTCTTAGTGAGGACAAATGGACGATCATTTTCTTGTCTGAGGATAGAAAAAAACCAACCTCATCAATGGCCGGGTTTTATCGTTGTCATTTCCATTTTCAATTGGCTCAGCGCGTCATGTCAAATCTCCAAACAAGAACAACTAGGATTTCACAGCATTACTTTGAGCTACTTCCACTGAGGGGCAAACTCCTTCCTTTAAGACACCATGTCTGCGTCCCAAATTGTACCCATACCCCCACCACCCCTGCCCTGCAAAGTGTACCCCTATGAGCCCTGGTCAAAAGTAATGCACTATATAAGGAATAGGTTGCCATTTGGGATGCAAACCAAGTCTTTGTCCAGACATGAGGAAGCATTTTATTTCTTATTGCTTTACCAGTGGTTCCTGCCCTCCTTTTCTTATCATTTCCATATTAGCTAAAGTGATATCATTTACCTGTGCCCTTGACAGATTGTGATCTGTGCCTGATGCCAGTTGGTTGGAGAGATTTACATTTGATGAGAAGAATAATCTTGTTCTCTCTGTATCTCTCTCTGTTTCTCTCTCTGTTACTTTCTATATATCTCTGTTTTTCTCTCTCTGTTTCTCTCTCTTTCAACATACCTTTGACAGAAAGAATACTCTCATGATCCTTTCAAGGGGACTGTATAAAACTACAAAGTACTATACAGCGAAAATACAACAGATACTGTACTTGAGAACAACCCTACATACAAAGGTTAGAAGCTGTTTGAGAGAAGTCCTATTGAGTCTTATTCACTACGAAGATAATAGTCTAGACCTGCTCAGTTAAATGGAGATCATTCCCAATTCCTTCAACACAGCTACAGAATGTATTTCATCTCATAGAACTCGGATATGGTAGAGCAGCACTATTCTACCTTAGACCTTCACTTAGTGAAAGAAAGGGTCTGTGGTTATTTGGACTTGCTCATATTAGCCCCCTGAGACAGGAGAGAAGAACTCTGCTATGTGTATGTGCCTTGGGGGAGGGAGAGCCAAAGCTACTCTGGAAAACTCAATTAAAGAGGTTTCCCGGAACTTTGGCAACTACATACAATACCAGTCAAAAGTTTGGACACAGCTACTCATTCAAGGGATTTTTTTTTACATTGTAGAATAATAGTGAAGACATCTGTAACGGTTTTCTAGCTGTGGTGAAGGAGTGTCGGACCAAACTGCAGCGTGTAGATTGCGATCCATGTTTAATGAACAAAAAACGTAACACGAATCTAAAACACAAACACTACAAAACAAAGAACGTAACGAAAAACGAAACAGCCTATACTAGTGAAAACTAACATAGACAGGAACAAGGACACTAAGAACTATCACCCATGACAAACTCAAAGAATATGGCTTCCTAAATATGGTTCCCAATCAGAGACAACGATAAAAACCTGCCTCTGATTGAGAACCACTCCAGACAGCCATAGAATTTGCTAGATCACCCCACTAGCTACAATCCCAATACATACACACCAAAACCCCAAGACAAAACACACCACAATACAAAAACCCCCGGCCTGGCCCAATACATGAAGATAAACACAAAACACTTCGACCAGGGCGTGACAACATCAAAACTATGAAGTAACACATATGGAATCATGAAGTAAACAAAAAAGTGTTAAACAAATAAAAATATATTCTAGATTCTTAAATGAAGCTACCCTTTGCCTTGATGACAGCTTTGCATTCTTTCATCTAGCTTCATGTGGTAGTCACCTGGACTCATCAGACCAAAGGACACATTTCCACTTGTCTAATGCTCGGGTTTCTTGGCCAAAGCAAATCTCTTATTATTATTAATGTCCTTTAGTAGTGGTTTTCTTTGCAGCAATTCGACCATGGAGGCCTGATTTATGCGGTCTCCTCTGAACACTTGATGTTGAGCTGTGTCTGTTACTTGAACTCTGTGAAGCATTTATCTGGGCTGCAATCTGAGGTTCAGTTAACTCTAATGAACTTATACTCTGCGGCAGAGGTAACACTGGGTCTTCCTTTCCTGTGGCGGTCCTCATTAGAGCCAGTTTCATCATAGGCCTTGATAGTTTTTGTGACTGCAG
>NC_060178.1:89956257-89988757 GCF_021184085.1 Oncorhynchus gorbuscha
AGCGTCACATCTGGAGGAAACCTGGCACCATGCCTACTGTGAAGCATGGTGGTGGCAGCATCATGCTGTGGGGATGTTTTTCAGCGGCAGGGACTGGGAGACTATTTAAGATTAGGAGAAAGATGAACGGAGCAAGATACAGAGAGATCCTTGATGAAAACCTGCTCCAGAGTGCTCAGGACCTCACACTGGGGCGAAGGTTCACCTTCCAACAGAACAACAACCCTTGGCACACAGCCAAGACAATGCAGGAGTGGCTTCAGGACAAATCTCTGAATATATAATATAAATAATAATATAAATATTGAGTTGCCCAGCCAGAGCCGGGACGTGAACCCAATCTAAGATCTCTGGAGATGTCACGACTTGGTCATTGTATTTTGTGTTTTTGTTATATGTTTGGTTAGGCCAGGGTGTGACATGGGTTTATATGTTGTTTTTCGTATTGGGGTTTGTAGTATTTGGGATCGCGGCTGATTAGGGGTGTTGTATAGGCTTGGCTGCCTGAGGCGATTCTCAATCAGTCAACCAGTCTCTTCCAGATCTGCCAGTCAACCAGTCTCTTCCAGATCTGCCAGTCAACCAGAATCTTCCAGATCTGCTAGTCAACCAGAATCTTCCAGATCTGCTAGTCAACCAGAATCTTCCAGATCTGCATGTCAACCAGAATCTTACAGTTCCGCCAGCCAGCCAGGATCTCCCGGAGCCTACTACCTGCCTGAGCTTCCTCTCAGTACTGGGCTTCCCCTCAGTCCCGGGCTGCTTCTGTCCCGAGCTGCTCCTCTGTCCCGAGCTGCCCCTCTGTCCCGAGCTGGCCCTCTGTCCCGAGCTGCCCCTCAGTCACGAGCTGCCCCACAGTTCAGTGGGGTTCTGGGTGAGGACTATTAGGCCATGGTCAACGGCGAGGGTGGATTATCCCAGGACGCGAAGGGGAGGAACTAGGACATTAATGGAGTGGGGTCCACATCCCGAGCCGGAGTCCCGGGCTGCTTCTGTCCCGAGCTTCTCCTCTGTCCCGAGCTGCCCCTCTGTCCCGAGCTGCCCCTCTGTCCCGAGCTGCCCCTCTGTCCCGAGCTGCCCCTCAGTCACGAGCTGCCCCACAGTTCAGTGGGGTTCTGGGTGAGGACTATTAGGCCATGGTCAGCGGCGAGGGTGGATTATCCCAGGACGCAAAGGGGAGGAACTAGGACATTAATGGAGTGGGGTCCACGTCCCGAGCCGGAGCCGCCACCATGGACAGACGCCCACCTGGACCCTCCCTATGGTGTTGAGGTGCGTCCGGGAGTCCGCACCTTAGGTGGGGGTTTCTGTCACGACTTGGTCATTGTATTTTGTGTTTTTGTTATATGTTTGGTTAGGCCAGGGTGTGACATGGGTTTATATGTTGTTTTTCGTATTGGGGTTTGTAGTATTTTGGATCGCGGCTGATTAGGGGTGTTGTATAGGCTTGGCTGCCTGAGGCGATTCTCAATCAGAGTCAGGTGATTCTCGTTGTCTCTGATTGGGAACCGTATTTAGGTAGCCTGAGTTTCACTGTGTATTTTGTGGGTAATTGTTCCTATCTCTGTGTAGTTTCACCAGATAGGCTGTAATAGGTTTCACGTTCCGTTTGTTGTTTTTGTATTGAGTTATTTCATGTATCGTTTCATTTTCATTCATTAAAGATCATGAGTAACAAACACGCTGCATTTCGGTCTGACTCTCTTTCTACAAACGAAGAACGCCGTTACAGGAGAGACCTGAAAATAGCTGTGCAGCAATGCTCCCCATCCAACCTGACAGAGCTTGAGAGGATCTGTAGAGTAGAATGGGAGAAACTCCCCAAATACAGGTGTGCCAAGTACAGGTTGACTGATTAATCGGAATGGCCGATTAATTAGGGCCGATTTCATAACAAACGGAAATAGGTCATTTTGCAGATTTTTTAATTATTTTTTTATACCTTTATTTAACTCGGCAAGTCAGTTAAGAACACATTATTATTTATAATGACGGCCTGGGAACAGTGGGTTAACTGCCTCGTTCAGGGGCAGGACGGCGGATTTTCACCTTGTCAGCTCGGGGAGCCAATTTTGCAACCTTACAGTTAACTAATCCAAAGCTATAAACACCTGCCTCTCGTTGCACTCCACAAAGAGACTGCCTGTTACACGATTGCAGTAGAAGCCAAAGTAAGTTGCTAGCTAGCATTAAACTTATCTTATAAAAAACAATCAATCAATCACTAGTCAGAATTGCACATGGTTGATGATATTACTAGTTTATCTAGCGTGTCCTGCGTTGCATATAATCGATGCAACGCTGGGGTATGACTTAACAAAAGCGCATTTGCGAAAAAGCACAATCGTTGGACGACTGTACCTAACCAAAAACACCAGTGCCTTTCTTAAAATCAATAAATAGAAGTATATACTCTGCTCAAAAAAATAAAGGGAACACTAAAATAACACATCCTGAATTAATGAAATATTCTTATTAAATACTTTTTTCCTTACATAGTTGAGTGTGCTGACAACAAAATTACACAAAAATTATCAATGGAAATCAAATTTATCAACCAATGGAGGACTGGATTTGGAGTCACACTCAAAATGAAAGTGGAAAACTACACTACAGGCTGATCCAACTTTGATGTAATGTCCTTAAAACAAGTCAAAATGAGGCTCAGTAGTGTGTGTGGCCTCCATGTGCCTGTATGACCTCCCTACCACGCCTGGGCATACTCCTGATGAGGTGGCGGATGGTCTCCTGAGGGATCTCCTCCCAGACCTGGACTAAAGCATCCGCCAACTCCTGGACAGTCTGTGGTGCAACGTGGCATTGGTGGATGGAGCAAGACATGATGTCCTCAATTGGATTCAGGTCTGGGGAACTGGCGGGCCAGTCCATAGCATCAATGCCTTCCTCTTGCAGGAACTGCTGACACACTCCAGCCACATGAGGTCTAGCATTGTCTTGCATTAGGAGGAACCCAGAGCCAACCGCACCATCATATGGTCTCACAAGGGGTCTGAGGATCTCATCTCGGTACCTAATGGCAGTCAGGCTACCTCTGGCGAGCACATGGAGGGCTGTGCGGCCCCCCAAAGAAATGCCACCCCACACCATGACTGACCCACCACCAAACCGGTCCTGCTGGAGGATGTTGCAAGCAGCAGGACGTTCTCCACGGCGTCTCCAGACTCTGTCACGTCTGTCACATGTGCTCAGTGTGAACCTGCTTTCATCTGTGAAGAGCACACGGCACACGTGGCGAATTTGCCAATCTTGGTGTTCTCTGGCAAATGCCAAACGTCCTGCACAGTGTTGGGCTGTAAGCACAACCCCCACCTGTGGACGTCAGGCCCTCATACCACCCTCATGGAGTCTGTTTCTGACCGTTTGAGCAGACACATGCACATTTGTGGCCTGCTGGAGGTCATTTTGCAGGGCTCTGGCAGTGCTCCTCCTGCTCCTCCTTGCACAAAGGCGGAGGTAGCGGTCCTGCTGCTGGTTTGTTGTCCTCCTACGGCCTCCTCCACATCTCCTGATGTACTGGCCTGTCTCCTGGTAGCGCCTCCATGTTCTGGACACTACGTTGACAGACACAGCAAACCTTCTTGCCACAGCTCGCATTGATGTGCCATCCTGGATGTGCTGCACTACCTGAGCCACTTGTGTGGGTTGTAGACTCCGTCTCATGCTACCACTAGAGCGAAAGCACCGCCAGCATTCAAAAGTGACCAAATATTAACCAGGTGAAATTGAGTCACTTCTCTTGCGTTCATTGCACGCAGAGTCAGGGTCTATGCAACAGTTTGGGCAGCCTGGCTCATTGCAAACTAATTTGCCAGAATTTTACGTAATTATGACATAACATTGAAGGTTGTACAATGTAACAAGAATATTTAGACTTAGGGTTGCCACCTATTAGATAAAATACAGAACGGTTCCATATTTAACTGAAATAATAAACGTTTTGTTTTCGAAATTATAGTTTCTGGATTCGACCATATTAATGACCAAAGGCTCGTATTTCTGTGTATTATGTTATAATGAAGTCTATGATTTGATAGAGCAGTCTGACTGATTCGATGGTAGACACCAGCAGGCTCGTAATCATTCATTCGAACAGCACTTTCGTGCGTTTTGCCAGCAGCTCTTCGCAAGCACAGCACTGTTTATGACTTCAAGCCTATCAGCTTAATGGCTGGTGTAACCAATGTGAAATGGCTAGCTAGTTAGCGGGGTGCGCGCTAATAGTGTTTCAAACGTCACGCGCTCTGAGACTTGGAGTAGTTATTCCCCTTGCTCTGCATGGGCCACGGCTTTGTGGAGCGATGGGTAACGCTGCTTCGAGTGTGGCTGTTTTCTATGTGTTCCTGGGTCGAGCCCAGGTAGGGGCGAGGAGAGGGACGGAAGCTATACTATTACACTGGCAATACTATAGTGCCTATAGGAACATCCAATAGTCAAAGGTATATGAAATACAAATGGTATAGAGAGAAATAGTTCTATAAATACTATATTAACTACAACCTAAAACCTCTTACCTTGGAATATTGAAGTCTCATGTTAAAAGGAACCACCAGCTTTCATATGTTGTCATGTTCTGAGCAAGGAACTTAAACGTTATCTTTTTTACATGGCACATATTGCACTTTTACTTCTCTAACACTTAGTTTTTGCATTATTTAAACCAAATTGAACATGTTTCATTATTTATTTGAGGCTAAATAGATTTTTATTGATGTATTACATTAAGTTAAAATAAGTGTTCATTCAGTATTTTTGTAATTGTCATTATTACAAATAAAAGAAAAATTGGCCGATTAATCAGTATCGGCTTTTTTTGGTCCTCCAATAATCGGTATTGGCGTTGAAAAACCTCTAGTGCCAAGCTTGTAGCGTCATACCCAAGAAGACTTAAGGCTGTAATCACTACCAAAGGTGCTTCAACAAAGTACTGAGTAAAGGGTCTGAATTCTTATGTAAATGTGATATTTCAGTTTTTCTTTTTATATACATATGATACAATTAGTAAAAACCTGTTTTTGCTTTGTCATTATGGGGTATTGTATGTATATTGATGAGGGGAAAAAACGATGTAATCCATCTTTGAATGTAACGTAACAAATATGGCAAAAGTAAAGGGGTCTAAATACTCTCTGAATGCACTGTAGGGGTTGAGCCAATTGCAAGTTGATCAAAATAAAGTGTTTTCTTCCCAGGCATAATGCACGGCATTATCGCTGGGATATGAGGTAACAACAGGGCCTGGCCTATGCTAAATGTATTTCAAAAAGTACAAAGTGTTTGTTAGCTGTTAAGCCTGTGTTAAAAGAAGCTTCAAATAATTAAAAGACAACAAAAAAAACAAGTGTGATTGTGTTGAATTGTGTTTGGGAAATACAGATAGATATGGTTTTAAAGAGGTGGTGGTAATATTTCATTCAGTACAGAAATGTGTAGGTGGCCTAACTTCCCCTTTCCCGCAAGCTAAATTGTGCCAAGATACCACTTTTTTTGGACAAGCTATGTTTTCAAAACTGTAATGTTTACATGAATTCTGATTATTTCTAGGGATACACAACATAATCAAATATATCTAGATATCTTTGTTTGAAAGAATGCTATATTACCCTTGATGGAGTGATGCTGAATGTAAAAAAACTTAAACCACTCTCCCCTACAGAAGATGTGTCCACAGCCCGGGATTGTTTGTGATATCGTGACATAGTAAGTTATTAAACTATGACATTTGACATATGTTATTAAATTGTTATGGAAGTGTCAGGCAGTGTTGCCATAGCAGAAAATGGAACAGACCGTGTGTGCACATGTATTTTACATAGCAATCAATGGAACCACCTGTCTGTCTGGTGCTTGTAGTTAGTGAGGGAGATAAGAGACTCCAGCCTCAGCGATTTTTGCAGTTTGTTCCAGTCATTGGCAGCAGAGAACTGTAAGGAAAGGCGGCCAAATGAGGAATTGGCTTTGGGGGTGACCAGTGAAATATACCTGCTGGAGCGTGTGCTGCAGGTGGGTGCTGCTATGGTGACCAGGAAACTGAGGCCTGCTCGCCTCCCTACCACTGAGGAAGTACAGTTCCCGCTCAGCCCAGTCAAAACTGTTCGCTGCTCTGGCCCCCCCAATGGTGGAACAAACTCCCTCACGACGCCAGGACAGCGGAGTCAATCACCACCTTCCGGAGACACCTGAAACCCCACCTCTTTAAGGAATACCTAGGATAGGATAAGTAATCCTTCTCACCCCTCCCCCCTTTAAGATTTAGATGCACTATTGTAAAGTGACTGTTCTACTGGATGTCATAAGGTGAATGCACCAATTTGTAAGTCGCTCTGGATAAGAGCGTCTGCTAAATGACTTAAATGTAAAATGTAAATGATGTCTATCATCCTGCATGACTCATTGGTTTATCTGCTTGGCTTGTTTGACAGCTTTAAGACACATTAAACACAAACAAATTTCTCCGCAACTTTCATTTGCTTCCAACCCTCTTCTAATTTCACAAGCTCTCTGGGTCCTTTTTCTGGGTCAGTCCCAAATGCCACCTTATTCCCTTTATAGGGCACTACTTTCAACCAGAGCTTATAGGGCTCTGGTCAAAAGTAGTACACTATATATAGAATAGGGTGAAATTTGGGAGGCATCCATCTCTCTGTCTTACAGAAACTATTCAGGGAAATGACACTACCACTGGGATGTTTAATATAGTTTGACAGAACTGTACCACAGCAAAAGACACTTGTTTTCCACACTATAAACCCTAACCCTAACACAACCATATTATTCCAGCTTTGTTTGTGGCACCTTTTTAAGTGTGGCAGGTGCATTACAAATAATTACCCATGGTCATCTATCACCCTTATCACTCCCCCAATCCAGATGTGTCCACAGACACACCTCTTCATCCATTACCAGATTACTATCTCTCTCCCGCTCTCTTTCTGTCTCTCTCTCCCTTTCTGTCTCTCTCTTCTGTCTCTCTCTCTCTCTCTCTCTCTCTCTCTCTCTCTCTCTCTCTCTCTCTCTCTCTCTCTCTCTCTCTCTCTCTCACACTCGCAGACAAAAAATGTATGTTATATACCTCCTTCCCTGAAAAAGCCTACAACAACGACAGCCTTCTATGGAATGACGATCTCCATAACTCACCAAGAGGAGAGTTATGTGAACCGTTAACTGGATAAATCAAGGATAAAATATCAATCAAGTTACTACCAAATGTTTCTCTTAATGTCTTTCTTTGTTTGCAGATGGCACCCTATTCCATATATAGTGCAGTGTTTGACCAGAGCCAATGTGCATTGTAAAGGGGAATAGTGTGCCATTTGGGATGCAGACTTTGTGTACAGATGGAACCTTCAACAGGGCGTAGAACAAGCACCTACCCATCATAATGATAATGACTCTGTTAATAATAAGAGCCCATTCATCAGTAATGGCCAATCACTACTAATAAATGATGATGGAACTGTCGTTCTATATCCAAAAATAAATAAATAAAGTGTGCAAGCAACTGTAAACTCAATGGGCTGATTGATAGGATTCATCCTAAAATGACTCAAATGTCCCCAATGTAATTCAGTATGCAGTGAGGCAGTGGGGTGATTCACAATGTCAGTGTAGTCATTATGTAATGTTGCAGACATCCCTGGCAACAATGTCTTACAGAAGGGATACACTGGACATCATTGCAACCAATTGTTCCTATGGGGTGGGTATGTTAACTGGTATCTTCTAGCTAGTGGGTGGGTGGTGTAGTGATAATTAGGTTGGCAGTCATGTTGTTATAATGATCCGATTGGCTGTAATGCATAGAAGCATCATCATGTCCCAACGTTTCACATGTTCAGCGACATGTTTCATGTGGATCATGTTCAATGTGTAGGGATCATATAGAAAGAGCTGGTATGCACCATATAGAATTAGCCATATTCATTGCAGGTTTTGTAAAGGACGCAAATGCAGCATAGTGTAGGATGTAGCATCAAAACAGCACCCATGGCAGGGAAAATTGGAACAGGGATAATAATGGATTAAACGGTACTCACATTTAGCCGGTAGGTCATAGCCACAGGTGATCTTGGCGTTGCCGGTTTCACAGCCGTTGAGTGTGATGCATTCTTCATACAGACAGGAGCCTGCCGCTTTGTGTATGCAGCCGTCAACTGAAAACACAGAGACAGAAAGACACATACGTGTTAGTCCTACTAAGTGGGCTGTGGTGTGCTAGCTAGTTAGCTGTTGTGTGCTAGCTAGTTAGCTGTTGTGTGCTAGCTAGTTAGCTGTGGTGTGCTAGCTAGTTAGCTGTGGTGTGCTAGCTAGTTAACTGTGTTGCGCTAGCTAGTTAGCTGTATTGAGCTAGTTAGTTATCTGTTGTGTGCTAGCTAGTTAGCTGTTGTGTGCTAGCTAGTTAGCTGTTGTGTGCTAGCTAGTTAGCTGTGGTGTGCTAGCTAGTTAACTGTGTTGCGCTAGCTAGTTAGCTGTATTGAGCTAATCACTAGTCAGCTGTGGTGGGCTAGTTAGCTGTGTTGTGCCGGCTAGTTAGCTGTGATGGGCTAGTAGCAGCCATGTGTCATATCACCTTACACAGTTAAGTCACCATGAGGTCAGATGTGAATTACACTAAACCAATACAGCTTCCATAACCCATTGAAAACCACCCGCTGATGTTAATCTCACTAAAACACAAACATGGTCAGCCAAAGAGACGTAAGTCAGCTGCAAAGTGTGTCCTGATGTATGTATGTGTCCTCTTTCTTCCTCAGATACAGCAAAACAGTTCACTCTCCACATCTCTTTACCCTCATGCATTATCAGTAGCTTATGGGTCTGTTGCACATGTTGCTAGTGTTATTTAACCACAGAAGCAAGAGGCCCCTGCTGCTAGTAAATATTGACAGAAATAGGCTCAGCAAGAAATAAATTAGCTACTGTTTGAATTTCATAATACCTCCACAGAGTAGTCACACACACACACAAAAAAAGATTCCAGTATACTACACTCTAACTGCAATTACACTGCAAAATGACTGCAGTTAAAAAACATATTTTGTATGCAGTAGTTGCAGCATACTGCAGTTATATATACTGCACTCTTTTTTTCGTAAGGGGACACACTGCACATAACACACATTTTCTTGAATCTTTCTCTCATATCATCAGCGAGGGTACAGTTATACCCCATCACTATGCTGTGGATGGTTTATTGTTTTATATCATGTCCTCTGTGGAAGGATGCCTAAGAGTGTTATAATGTGGATTTGTGATCCGGTTCTGTCCTGAGTGTTCCTTCCCTTCCTAGTTGATGTGTGTCCTGCTTGGCCAGGCCCCTTGGTAAATCCCTGCCCACAGAGGTTCTAATTCACAGGGTTAACGTGTGTGTGTGTCTAAGGATATGTGGTGTTTTCTTTTTCTCTGGTGAAGCTGGTTATTACGTCCATACAAAACCTTAAAAGGGAATACAAAACTTTTCTTCTAAGTCATGATGCATCTGCACTGGTAACATCTCTGAGTGTTCAGAGTGAACCTGGTTTTCTCCAGGGCTAAGTGAACCTAGCCTGGGTACCAGTCTGTCTGTACTATCACTCCCCTTTTTGACACTCCTTGTTAAGGACTGGTAAAAAGTGGAATGATAGCACGAACAGACTGGTACCCAGGCTAAGGTGAACCAGCCAGGCCACGAGAGTCAGAGCACAGCCTCCCTCAATCTTCCCACACAGCACCTTTCCCATGTACAAGGCATGAACAGTGAAGCTGATTAGAAAACATTCATGAGAGTATCAGCTGTTCCGGACGACTGTGTGATCACGCTCTCCGTAGTCGACGTGAGTAAGACCTTTAAACAGCTCAACATTCACAAGGCTGCGGGGCCAGACGGAGTACCAGGATGTGTACTCCGAACATACGCTGACCAACTGGCAGGTGTCTTCACTGACATTTTCAACATGTCCCTGATTGAGTCTGTAATATAAACATGTTTCAAGCAGACCACCATAGTCCTTGTGCCCAAGAACACGAAGACAACTTGCCTAAATTACTACAGACCCGTAGCACTCATGTCCGTAGCCATGAAGTGCTTTGAAAGGCTGGTAAGGGCTCACAACAACACCAGTATCCCAGAAACCGTAGACCCACTCAAATTTGCATAACGCCCAAACAGATCCACAGATGTTGCAATCTCTATTGCACTCCACACTGCCCTTTCCCACCTGGACAAAAGGAACACCTATGTGAGAATGCTATTCATTGACTACAGCTCAATGTTCAACACCATAGTGCCCTCAAAGCTCATCACTAATTAAAAATATATATTTAATGATTTCACCTTTATTTAACCAGGTAGGCCAGTTGAGAACATGTTCTCATTTACAACTGTGACCTGGCCAAGATAAAGCAAACCAGTGCGACAAAAACAACAACACAGAGTTACACATGGAATAAACAAGCGTACAGTCAATAAGGACAAACCATTCAGATTTTTTGTTTTGAGGTCACTCTCTATTCAATGGGTTTTCATTGGGAATCCAGATTTCTAAGGGACCTTCTTGCAGTTCCTATAGCTTCCACTGGATGTCAACAGTCTTTAGAAATTGGTTGAGGTTTTTCCTTTTTGTAGTGAAGAAGTAACACTGTTCAGAACGAGGCTAGAGTGAAGAGGACTCTGTTAGAGGCGCGTGACCTGAAAGCTAGCTACAGTTTGTTGTCCTCCTGTATTGAACACAGATCATCCCATCTTCAATTGTATTGATTATTTACATAAAAAATACCTAAAGTTGTATTACAAAAGTATTTTGAAATGTTATGGCAAAGTTTACAGGTAACATTTGAGATATTTTGAAGTCACATTGCGCAAGTCGGAACCGGTGTTTTTCTGGATCAAACGCACCAAATAAATGGACATTTTGGATATATATCAATGGAATTAATCGAACAAAAGGACCATTTAAGAATTAGGACCATTCAAGAATTATATCTTTATTTCTGCGTTTTGTGTCGCGCCTGCAGGGTTGAAATATGAGGTGCTATCCTCAGATAATAGCATAGTTTACTTTCGCCGAAAAGCCTTTTTGAAATCTGACATGTTGGCTGGATTCACAACAAGTGTAGCTTTAATTTGCTATCTTGCATGTGTGATTTCATGGAAGTTTGATTTTTATGGTAATTTATTTGAATTTGGCGCTCTGCATTTTCACTGGCTTTTGGCCAGGTGGGACGCTAGCGTCCCACATATCCCAGAGAGGTTAACACAGTGTCCAAAGAAGGGCCAGACTAGTAATAGGGTTTGCAACATTGGCAGCGGATAATTTTAGAAAGAGAGGGTCCAGATTGTCTAGCCCAGCTGATTTGTACAGGTCAAGGATTTTCAGCTCTTTCAGAACATATTATATCTGGATTTGGGTGAAGGAGAAGCTGGGGAGGCTTGGGCAAGTAGCTGCATGGGGTGCGGAGCTGTTGGCCAGGGTTGGGGTAAGGATCCTAGGACTAAACACCTCCCTCTGCAACTGGATCCTGGACTTCCTGACGGGCCGCCCCCAGGTGGTGAGGGTAGGGTACAACACATCTGCCACGCTGTTCCAACACTGGAGCCCCCCAGGGGTGCGTGCTCAGTCCCCTCCTGTACTCCCTGTTCACCCACAACTGCATGGCCAGGCATGACTCCAACACTATCATTAAGTTTGCAGATGACACAAAAGGTGGTAGTCCTGATCACCGACAATGACGTGACAGCCTACAGGAAGGAGGTCAGAGATCTGGTGCCAAAATAGCAACCTATCCCTCAACGTAACCAAGACCAAGGAGATGATTGTGGACTACAGGAAAAAGAGGACCGAGCACACCCCCATTCTCATCGAAGGGGCTGTAGTGGAGCAGGTTTAGAGCTTCAAGTTCCTTGGTGTCCACATCACCAACAAACTAGAATGGTCCAAACACAACAAGACTGTCGTGAAGAGAGCACGACAAAGCCTATTCAGGAAACTAAAAAGATTTGGCATGGGTCCTGAGATCTTCAAAAGGTTCTACAGCTGGAACATCGAGAACATGGTTGCATCACTGCAATACGGCAATTCCTCGGCCTCCGGCCGCAAGGTGTAACCAATGTGAAATGGCTAGCTAGTTAGCGGTGGTGCGCGCTAATAGTGTTTCAATCGGTGAGGTCACTTGCTCTGAGACCTTGAAGTAGCGGTTCACCTTGCTCCGCAAGGGCCTCTGCTTTTGTGGAGCGATGGGTAACGATGCTTCGTGGGTGACTGTTGTTGATGTGTGCAGAGGGTCCCTGTTTCGAGCCGGGATATGGTCGAGGGGACGGACGAAAGTTATACTGTTACATTGATGCTGTTGACCCGGATCACTGGTTGCTGCAGAAATGGAGGAGGTCAAAAGGGGGGTGACTGTAACGGATGTGAAATGGCTAGCTAGTTAGCGGCGGTGCGCGCTAATAGCATTTCAATTGGTGACGTCACTCGCTTTGAGACCTTGAAGTAGTGGTTCCCCTTGCTCTGCAAGGGCCGTGGCTTTTGTGGAGCGATGGGTAATGATGCTTCATGGGTGACTGTTGTCTGTGTGCAGAGGGCCCCTGGTTCGCGCCCGGTTGGGGGGGAGGGGACGGAATAAAGATATACTGTTACAAAGGCACTACATTTGTACGGCCCAGTACATCATTGGGGCTAAGCTGGGGCTAAGCTGCCTGCCATCCAGGACCTCTACACCAGGCAGTGTCAGAGGAAGGCCCTACAAATTGTCAAATTCCCCAGCCACCCCAGTCATAGACTGTTCTCTCTACTACCGCATGGCATGCAGTACTGGAGTGCCAAGGCTAGGACAAAAAGGCTTCTCAACAGTATTTACCCCCAAGTCATAAGACTCCTGAACAGGTAATCAAATGGCTTCCCAGACTATTTACATTGTGTGCCTCCCCACAACCCCTCTTTTTACGCTGCTGCTACTCTCTGTTTATCATATATGCATAGTCACTTTAACCATATCTACATGTACATACTACCTCAATCAGACCGACTAACCGGTGCTTGTATGTAGCCTCACTACTGTATATAGCCTCACTGTCTTTTTAGTGTTGTTTTATTTATTTACTTACCTATTGTTCACCTAAATACCTTTTCTGCACTGTTGGTTAGAGCCTGTAAGTAAGCATTTCACTGTTGTGTTTTGCGCACGTGACAAATACTTTTTGATTTGAATTGAAGTCCATACAACTTTCTTCAAAGTCTCGCACCTGGACAGGTGAGAGAACCTCTCTGAGAGCAGATTAGAATCTGCATTCTTTGGGGTCTCATGTGGTGCAACACAGTCTGGGGAGAGT
Organism: Oncorhynchus gorbuscha; assembly: GCF_021184085.1. Classification (NCBI taxonomy): domain Eukaryota; kingdom Metazoa; phylum Chordata; class Actinopteri; order Salmoniformes; family Salmonidae; genus Oncorhynchus; species Oncorhynchus gorbuscha. The sequence continues at coordinate 89,969,582 of NC_060178.1, forward strand.
AAACTGGGTTTTATCCTGGGTCCAGGTGGGAGCCAGTCAGGAGCCAGTCTCTCTTTCTCCCCCAAGAGCCTCCTCCCCATAAACACACAGTATTCCTAGTGAAGGACTGCTCTCTCTCTCTCTCTCTCTCTCTCTCTCTCTCTCTCTCTCTCTCTCTCTCTCTCTCTCTCTCTCTCTCTCTCTCTCTCTCTCTCTCTCTCTCTCTCTCTCTCAAGCTTGATACACAGTCTGTATCAACACCTGAACAGGTGAGAGAACTTCACTGAGTGCAGGTTGATCCATGCTTCCTTTAAGTCTTATCTTGAACAGGTGCATGGTGAACTAACTAGGTTTTTCTCCAGAAACCAGGTATAGCCAGCCAGGACCCAGCCTATCCTCTTCTCTCAAAATCCCTCTCCCCAGACGCACACATCAGGTCATCTGCACTGACTGTATGTCCCTCTGGTTAAGACCAACATGTAAATATAAAATCAACAGTTCTCTCTCCTGTGAAGCTGGATACACAGTCCATATGAAACTCTCCTAAGTATCAACACCTGCACAGATGAGAACACTTCTCTACGAGCTGGGCCTACATTCTCCTGAGCCCCTGTCTGCTCACTTTGACCCAGCCAGGAGCCAGCCTCCCTTTTCTCCCAAGACCCCTCTCTCCAGACACACAGCCTCTTCAGTGAAGCTGATTATTAAGTCTGTATGAAACATTTCTCCTTAGAAGATACCTGGACATAGAACTACTCAGACCAGGGCCTCCATTTTCCTGAGTCTCAGTACAATGTCCTCATCTGGAACAGGTGCATAGTGAACTGGGTTTTCTCTAGTGTAACCATCCAGGAAGCAGGCAGGTCATGGAAGACAGAGCACAGCACAGCCTACATCCCTCCATCTACCCTTCCTCCCCCAGGGCCCTTCTCTCCCCAGACACACACAGCCCCCATCCCTCCATGTTCGCATCCATCTACCCCCTTCCCATAGGAACCCTCTCCTCTCTCCCTAGACACCCACAGCTCTCTCTGGGTAACATCAGTGTGGGGGCTAGTGCCTGGATCATTTATTATCCATGACTGCTGTGGGAGACACTGTGTGGTGGGAGACCAGCTAGAATGGAGGGTAGATAGAGCATACCTACGTCCCAAATAGCACTCTATTCCCTATCCAGTGCAGTTCTTTTGACCAGGGCCCTTACGGCTCTAGTCAAAAGTACTGGACTATGTAGGGAATAGAGTGTCATTTGGGACACACACCATATCCCAACTAAAGGAGATGGAAACTTCTCTTCTTACCAGGCAGCATGTCATGAGTGGAGCTGCACCAAAAACAGGATGAACCCCAAATACCACCTTTTCCTTATAAAGTGTACTACCTTTGACCAAGGCCCATAGAACTAGACAAAGGTAGTACACTATATATAGGGACGTCAAAGGTTCAGGCTTCTGCACAAAACAAACAGAAACTCTAGTCTCTACAGCGCCAGTTAAATTGTGTTTAAGAGCATTTTTTAACTCTCTAAATGGTTTAAATGACTGAGAAATAGATGTCATTGTTGCAATAATTTGTGAGTGGGCAGAATATATGCTGAATTATTTTGCCATATTACACTATGTTTTGCCTAATTTCCCTAATGTGGACATTTTGTGTTACTACACTATAAAAGAAAACCAGTTGTTTTTACGGTAACTTACTGGCAGCCAGTTACCTGTAAGTTACTGTAAAAAAAAAGAATAGTAATGTACTGTTAATACAACATTTCATTGTAATTTATGGTAACATACTGTAATGACGTGGCCCTTTCTGGATGTAGGTCATGCCTCCCCCTCCTCCAGGTTAGAATTAAACAACATTTCTACTTATGAGAATGTGGGAATGGTCCGTGGACACTTAAGAGACAGTCATGTTGAGTGTGTTTCATGTGGTGATCTCATGAAGGACAGGAAACATAGAGAACTGTACCTCTGAATGTGTCCATTACTCAATTATGGGGTTTGCATCTAATTCTCGTGTAAAAATGAACGAGTAAAGATGAAACTATTTGTGAAATGCTGTAATGTGATGTTAACCTTTAAAATGAGAGAATTGTCTTCCATATTATTATTATTATTTATTATTTTTACCTTTATTTAACTAGGCAGCTTAGGAACAGTGGGTTAACTGCCTTGTTCAGGGGCAAAACTACCAATTTTGACCTTGTCAGCTCGGGGATTCGATCTTGCAACCTTTCATTACAAGTCCAATGCTCTAACCACTAGGTTACCTGCCGATAGTCAGTGACCATGCCCCCGTGAGGCAAGCAATTACATCAGGCATCATGGAACTGCCTTTTCTACTGAAATACTACCTGTGACGAAAGGTATATTTCATGTTTAAGAGACGCATGGTAGGCCATATGTCTCGAATGGTTAAGACCACACAAACCATACGACTAAAATACCATCCCATGTGGAGCATTGGCTGGAAATGGTTCAACTCTGAGACTATCGATTCACAACAGAGAGAGCAAATTCTAGATTACACAAATTGCTAGTCTGCAGCTAGAATGAGCATGCCGACAACCTCCGAAGCAAATATTCTATGAGAACACTTCTGAATGGTACTCTGAAGTATCCATTCTAACCACCTACAACCACAAAAGACTTTGTGACTTCAATGGCTTTGTGACTTCAATTAACCAGAGACTCTGATGAACCATACAGGACGATTGATGATTCCAACAGAGAAGACAACGACATATGGATGTAAATATATATGCATATATTCATGCGCAAAGGATTAGCATTTCAATTAATATAATTATAGACTGTGTGTAGTGAATGCATTTGTCTTTCCCGCTCTTTCTCAGTCCCACCCCTTTCCTTTTGTCTACCAAGCTGTCATATCAGCTTAGTCCACTAGGGACTTTTCTATCACTGTTAGTAACCAATATCTACTGTTGGTGATGTTATTATGTGATTATTTAGTTAGGAAATAAATAATTAAGCCATTTTCTATATTGCTTATTCATAATTTATGCTAGGGTTCGTGCAGCTAACCAATAATTTTACAATGTTTGGAATGAGACTAACAAGGTAGTAATACAGGAGTGAGAATAACTAATCGATCAGATATTCAAATATCTGAAGTGTTATATTAGAAAATTGTAGCTCTGTAAATTGACATTTTCCTTAGTGCCCCGATTTCCTGGTTAATTTTGTTTACATGATATGTTTAATCACATAATTTTAATTACACATAGAGAATTAATTTGATAAAATAACACTCTTCACATTTAATGATAGTAAAGACACGACAATACTGTAAAGTTTTTTACACTAACTTATAGGTAACTGTCTGCCAGTTATATTGTTATGCGTGATCTATTGATTATGTTAGAGCAAGCTAATCAATTTCAGTCTCTAATGACCACTTGGTAAACGTTGGTGCATGAGCAGTTTATAAGGTACTAAATGTAAAAAATACAAGTAATCTGAACAGAAGTTGGACACGTGTTCACGGAGTTATACTGTAATCGCTTGATCTTCAACATATCACCATTTTCAATGAGTACAAAACATTATGAAACATTATGCTGTATTGTCACTCGGCTATTAATCAAAAATACAGGAAGCGGCAACAGTATCAATGTCAAATGATGTTTTAGGAATGTTTAGGGCTGTCCCCAACTAAACCAAATATTGTCAAATGATGTTTTAGGAATGTTTAGGGCTGTCCCCAACTAAACCAAATATTGTCAAATGATGTTTTAGGAATGTTTAGGGCTGTCCCCAACTAAATAAAATATTGGTAGACCGAATGTAATCTGTTCTTTAGACCAATCAATTGATCAACATTTTAAAATGTGTATTTTTCCATATACAGTACCAGTCAAAGTTTGGAGACACCTAATCATCACCTAAAAATTTGTGAATTTCGTTACTTCTAAATGCGTTTGAGACAATCAGTTGTGTTGTGACAAGGTTGGGGTGGTATACAGAAGATACCAAGTCCATATTATGGCAAGAGCAGCTCAAATAAGCAAAGAGAAACGACAGTCCATCAATACTTTAAGTGCAGTCGCAAAAGCCATCAAGCGCTATGATGAAAGTGGCTCTCATGAGGACCGTCACAGGAAAGGAAGACCCAGATTTACCAGAAATTGCAGCCCAAATAATTGCTTCACAGAGTTCAAGTAACAGACAAATATCCAAATCAACTGTTCAGAGGAGACTGTGTGAATCAGGCCTTTGTGGTTGAATTGCTGCAAAGAAACCACTAATAATAATAATAAGAGACTTGCTTGGACCAAGAAACACAACCAATGGACATTAGACTGGTGGAAATGTGTCCTTAGGTCTGATGAGTCCAAATGAACAGATGATTTACGCATGTGTGGTTCCCACCATGAAGCATGGAGGAGGAGGTGTGATGGTATGGGGGTGCTTTGCTGGTGACACTGTCTGTGATTTTTTAGAATTTAAGGCACACTTAAGTAGCATGGCTACCACAGCATTCTGCAGCGATACACCATCCCATCTGGTTTGAGCTTAGTGGGACTATAATTTGTTTTCAACAGGACAATGACCCAACACACCTCCATGCTGTGTAAGAGTTATTTGATCAAGAAGGAGAGTGATGGAGTGCTGCATCAGATGACTTGGCCTCCACAATCACCCGACCTCAACCCAATTGAGATGTTTTGGGATGAGTTGGACCGACAAGTGAAGGAAAAGCAGCCATCAAGTGCTCAGCATATGTGGGAAGTCCTTCAAGACTGTTGGAAAGGCATTCCAGGTGAAGCTGGTTGAGAGAATGCCAAGAGTGTGCAAAGCTGTCATTAAGGCAAAGGGTGGCTACATTAAAAAATCTCAAATCTAAGATATATTTAAAGATATGTCAGCTGTTATGACATATTATGACATGGATATGACCGTGTCATGACAATCCAAACCAATCTGGGACCAGGCTAGTGTCACCTTAGAGAGCCTCCTTTGTCTGACAGAATGATGAGGAGCACAGGGTAAACCGCAGAACATCACCCCTAGAGTAGTTGTGCCGTCATCTGTGAACTGTGTGTGTTTCCAGGTAGTGTCACCGAGCCTTCCTTCTCAGACAGAATGATGGTCTCAAAAACCAGAAGCTTGGAGCTGTGCCCGTGGTGCTGACCATTATTAGGAATAAAAATGCTGAGCAGATCATGCTGATTGCCAGGATCAGTATCTTACCACATTGTACCTCAAACATGCAAGCATGCAAGCACACACACACACACACACACACACACACATGCACACACAGCATCTTACCTCATCTTTAATGCCATTGATTTAATTTACCTGCTTTACACCACTTCACGGAATGTGAGGCGCAACACACAGCTTTTTTTTACAGTGTGTGTGTGTTCCAGATATTGTTTTGTGTAGGGAGGTGCTCATTTTGGAAGTGGGTTACCATTTTGGTTGGTGAAATACCAGACCCTTCTGTCACGCCTGTACAGCCTTGGTTATCAGTGAAATACCAGACCCTTATGTCACACCTGTACAGCCTTGGTTATCAGTGAAATACCACCCGTCTGTCACACCCGTACAGCCTTGGTTATCAGTGAAATACCACCCGTCTGTCACATCCGTACAGCCTTGGTTATTAGTGAAATACCACCCGTCTGTCACACCCGTACAGCCTTGGTTATCAGTGAAATACCACCCGTCTGTCACACCCGTACAGCCTTGGTTATCAGTGAAATACCACCCGTCTGTCACACCCGTACAGCCTTGGTTATTAGTGAAATACCACCCTTCTGTCACGCCTGTACAGCCTTGGTTATCAGTGAAATACAAGACCCTTCTGTCACACCTGTACAGCCTTGGTTATCAGTGAAATACCACCCGTCTGTCACACCCGTACAGCCTTGGTTATTAGTGAAATACCACCCGTCTGTCACACCCGTACAGCCTTGGTTATTAGTGAAATACCACCCGTCTGTCACACCCGTACAGCCTTGGTTATCAGTGAAATACCACCCTTCTGTCACGCCTGTACAGCCTTGGTTATCATTGAAATACCACCCGTCTGTCACACCTGAACAGCCTTGGTTATTTTGATTTGCTTAAGGCTCTTAAGAAACCCATACAGTTGTGTAAGGCTCTTTAAAGCTACAACACTGTCATTGTTCAACATTAACATAAGTTAACAATACAACAGAACAGATGAACCAGAATCACATTTACTCTCACGGGTGGCCAGAAATAACTATACGTTAGCCATGCCCCTGCTAAGCCACACCCCGATTATTTTGAACTGACTCGTTGGGTCATATCTCGATAACCCTGCATCGGTAACCCAGTACCCAGCATCGATAACCCAGCACCCAGCATTGATAACCCAGCACCCAGCATCAATAACCCAGCACCCAGCATCAATAACTCAGCACACAGCATCGATAACCCAGCACCCAGCATCAATAACCCAGCACCCAGCATCAATAACCCAGCAGCCAGCATCAATAACCCAGCACCCATCATCAATAACCCAGCACCTAGCATCAATAACCCAGCACCCAGCATGAAAAACCCAGCACCTAGCATCAATAACCCAGCACCCAGCACCCAGCATCAAAAACCCAGTACCCAGCATCAATAACCCAGCACCCAGCATCAATAACCCAGCGCCCAGCATCGATAACCCAGCACCCAGCATCGATAACCCAGCACCCAGCATCGATAACCCAGCACCCAGCATCAATAACCCAATAATCCTTCCAGGTGTTATTATGTAGACATGGTATAGTGACTGTATAGATGCTTTTCAATCTGTGATGATGCAAATTATGTGTGATCGTGGGCTTTGTCCCAAATGGCACCATATTACTTACATAGTGCACAACTTCTGGTCAAAGGCAATGCACAATGTAGGAAATAGGGTGCCATTTGGGACGCAAACATACCCTCCTCACCTGCTCCCATTGTGAGCTGAGGGTTAAGGAACCCATTCAAGGAAGGCTCAATTAAATACATACAAAATATCACATCACACATGTAGACCCGCGAGCACACACACACACACACACACACACACACACACACACACACACACACACACACACACACACACACACACACACACACACACACACACACACACACACACACACACACACACACACACACACACACACACACACACACACACACACACACACACACACACAAACAAACAGAAAAATAGAATAAAGCCTGGGGAAGGAGAAGTACCGGTGAAGGTCATGAAGGCTGTTTATTGGCTCTTCCTCTCAGTAGGTGGGTGGGTGGGCGGGCGGGCGTGTGTAATCACAGTTTAGACTTCCTAATGGAGGAAGTTCTCATTTAATGGACTCAATCTAGAGACTAAGGCAGTATCCCTAATGGCACCCTATTTCCTATGTAGTACACTATTTTTGACTAGGGCCCATATGGTCTGGTCAAAAGTTTTGCACTAATGAATAGGGTGCCATTTGGGATGAGGGCTAAAGCATCTGCTCCTGTCCACCCCCACAGCCAGACACACACACACACACACACACACACACACACACACACACACACACACACACACACACACACACACACACACACACACACACACACACACACACACACACACACACACACACACACACACACACACACACACACACACACACACACACACACACACACACACACACCACTCTCTCTCTCTCTCTACTGGTTTATCTCACTGTCAGCTCTGACTGCTGAAATATAACAGCTATAATAGTTCATCCAACTAATCTATCTCCCTGTACTGGCTGCTACAGGCTTTAGGTAGGGCACACAGACACAGACACTCACAGACACATTCACGCACACACAAACTTTAATCTGCTCCAATGTGGGACAGGGCATGTATTCATCTTCACTCTGTGTCTGTCTGTCTAGTTCACTGAGAGAAACCCCCTCTACCCTCCACCATCACTTCATCCAGGCTGGGATGGACTAATGAAGACAACTCTGGGATAAGGCTAGACGGTATCCCTCTCAACTAGGAAGAGAGAGAGAGAGGGAGGATGGGGGAGGGGAGAGACAGCACTAGATAGCTAGAAGAAAAAGAAAGGAGAGGGAGAGAGAGAGAGAAACAGAAAGAGAGGGTGACAACGGTAGAGAAGGTAACTCTTCAGCTCGACTAGAAGGGCTGCGATGCCATCAGCCAATGTGACGTTCTACCTTCTACACCAACACGTTGTTTCAAGAGTGGAGAGGAGCAGAGGGGAAGAGGAGAAGAGCAGATGAGAGGAGCAGAGGGGAAGAGGAGAAGAGCAGAGGAGAGGAGGAGAGGAGCAGAAGGAAAGACGAGGAGGAGAGGAGCAGAGGGGAAGAGGAAAGGAGCAGAGGGGAAGAGGAGAGGAGCAGAGGGGAAGAGGAGAAGAGCAGAGGAGAGGAGCAGAGGGGAAGAGGAGAAGAGCAGAGGAGAGGAGGAGAGGAGCAGAGGGGAAGAGGAGAGGAGCAGAGGGGAAGAGGAGAGGAGCAGAGGGGAAGAGGAGAGGAGCAGAGGGGAAGAGGAGAGGAGCAGAGGAGAGGAGGAGAGGAGTAGAAGGAAACACGAGGAGGAGAGGAGCAGAGGGGAAGAGGAGAGGAGCAGAGGGGAAGAGGAGAGGAGCAGAGGAGAGGAGCAGAGGGGAAGAGGAGAGGAGCAGAGGGGAAGAAGAGAGGAGCAGAGGAGAGGAGGAGAGGAGCAGAAGGAAAGACGAGGAGGAGAGGAGCAGAGGGGAAGAGGAAAGGAGCAGAGGGGAAGAGGAGAGGAGCAGAGGGGAAGAGGAGAAGAGCAGAGGAGAGGAGCAGAGGGGAAGAGGAGAAGAGCAGAGGAGAGGAGGAGAGGAGCAGAAGGAAAGACGAGGAGGAGAGGAGCAGAGGGGAAGAGGAGATGAGCAGAGGGGAAGAGGAGAGGAGCAGAGGGGAAGAGGAGAAGAGCAGAAGGAAAGACGAGGAGGAGAGGAGCAGAGGGGAAGAGGAGAAGAGCAGAGGAGCAGAGGGGAAGAGGAGAGGAGCAGAAGGAAAGACGAGAAGGAGAGGATAAGAGGAGATGAGCAGAGGGGAAGAGGAGAGGAGCAGAGGGGAAGAGGAGAAGAGCAGAGGAGAGGAGCAGAGGGGAAGAGGAGAAGAGCAGAGGAGAAGAGCAGAGGGGAAGAGGAAAAGAGCAGAGGAGAGGAGGAGAGGAGCAGAAGGAAAGACGAGGAGGAGAGGAGCAGAGGGGAAGAGGAGAGGAGCAGAGGGGAAGAGGAGAGGAGCAGAGGGGAAGAGGAGAGGAGCAGAAGAAAAGACGAGGAGGAGAGGAGCAGAAGGAAAGACGAGGAGGAGAGGAGCAGAGGAGAAGAGGAGAGGAGCAGAGGAGAAGAGAAGAGGAGAGGAGCAGAGAAGAGAAGAGGAGAGGAGCAGAGGAGAAGAGAAGAGGAGAGGAGCAGAGGAGAAGAGGAGAGGAGCAGAGGAGAAGAGAAGAGGAGAGGAGCAGAGGAGAAGAGAAGATGAGCAGAGGAGAAGAGGAGAGGAGCAGAGGAGAAGAGAAGAGGAGAGGAGCAGAGGAGAAGAGAAGAGGAGCAGAGAGAAGAGAGAGAGCAGAGGAGAAGAGAAGAGAGAGAGCAGAGGAGAAGAGAAGAGGAGCAGAGGAGAAGAGAAGAGGAGAGCAGCAGAGGAGAAGAGAAGAGGAGAGGAGCAGAGGAGAAGAGAAGATGAGCAGAGGAGAAGAGGAGAGGAGCAGAGGAGAAGAGAAGAGGAGAGGAGCAGAGGAGAAGAGAAGAGGAGCAGAGAAGAAGAGAAGAGGAGAGGAGCAGAGGAGAAGAGAAGAGGAGAGGAGCAGAGGAGAAGAGAAGATGAGCAGAGGAGAAGAGGAGAGGAGCAGAGGAGAAGAGAAGAGGAGAGGAGCAGAGGAGAAGAGAAGATGAGCAGAGGAGAAGAGGAGGAGAGGAGCAGAGGAGAAGAGAAGAGAGAGGAGCAGAGGAGAAGAGAAGATGAGCAGAGGAGAAGAGGAGAGGAGCAGAGGAGAAGAGGAGAGGAGCAGAGGAGAAGAGAAGATGAGCAGAGGAGAAGAGGAGAGAAGAGGAGAAGAGAAGAGAGGAGCAGAGAGAAGAGAGAGATGAGCAGAGGAGAAGAGAAGAGGAGAGAAGAGCAGAGGAGAAGAGAGAAGATGAGCAGAGGAGAAGAGAGAGGAGAGCAGAGGAGAAGAGGAGAGGAGCAGAGGAGAAGAGGAGAGGAGCAGAGGAGAGAAGAAGAGGAGAGGAGCAGAGGAGAAGAGAAGAGGAGAGAGAGAGAGAAGAGGAAGAGGAGCAGAGGAGAAGAGAAGAGGAGCAGAGAGAGAGGAGAGAGAGAAGAGAAGAGGAGAGAGCAGAGAGAAGAGAGCAGAGGAGAGGAGCAGAGAGGAGGAGAGGGAGAAGAGAGCAGAGAGAGGAGCAGAGGAGAAGAGAAGAGGAGAGGAGCAGAGGAGAAGAGAAGAGGAGCAGAAGGAAAGGAGAGAGGAGGAGAGGAGAGAAGAGGAGAGGAGCAGAGGGGAAGAGGAGAGGAGCAGAAGGAAAGACGAGGAGGAGAGGAGCAGAAGGAAAGACGAGGAGGAGAGGAGCAGAGGAGAGGAGCAGAGGGGAAGAGGAGAGGAGCAGAAGGAAAGACGAGGAGGAGAGGAGCAGAGGAGAGGAGCAGAGGGGAAGAGGAGAGGAGCAGAAGGAAAGACGAGGAGGAGAGGAGCAGAGGAGAGGAGCAGAGGGGAAGAGGAGAGGAGCAGAAGGAAAGACGAGGAGGAGGGGAGCAGAGGAGAGGAGCAGAGGGGAAGAGGAGAGGAGCAGAAGGAAAGACGAGGAGGAGAGGAGCAGAGGAGAGGAGCAGAGGGGAAGAGGAGAGGAGCAGAAGGAAAGACGAGGAGGAGAGGAGCAGAAGGAAAGACGAGGAGGAGAGGAGCAGAGGAGAGGAGCAGAGGGGAAGGGGCTACATGCAACCAAACTCCACTTTATTTGTAATTTTTTAAATTCACAAGATTGAATGAACAGGTGTCAGCCACCAAGAAGTGAACCTCTGTGTTATTTGAACTTGGACGCTGCCATTGGACGTAATGCAACGCGAGCACAACAGTATAGCAGTATAGCAGCTTTCATTGATTTCAAAGGAATCATTCCCTCAATAGCTGATGGCTGTAGTGTAGCAGGGCCGTACGACTGTGGTTCCAGTGAGTTTCTATGCAGTTACCTTGGCGATAGCTGCTGTCAGTGTGCTGAGGAGGGGGACACCTCACAGTGCCCTCTCCTCTCAGGGCTCAGATCCCACATGCATTAGAGTCAGTCTAACAAAGCCCTGGTTACTCCCTCTCTCCTTTTCTCCCTGGCTTCCCTCCCTCCCTCGGCTCATCTCTTCTCTCTCACACACAGACTGAATGGAGAACCGGGGGGCTTCAGTCTTTTCTCTAAACTCCTCTCCCTCAGCTCAGACACAAAGAATCCCTGTGCTCTGCTCTCATTACAATAACCTGCTCTTCTCTGCTCTACTCTAGCCTGCTACCCTGCTCTTCTCTGCTCTACTCTAGCCTGCTACCCTGCTCTTCTCTGCTCTACTCTAGCCTGCTACCCTGCTCTTCTCTGCTCTACTCTAGCCTGCTACCCTGCTTTTCAGAAATGGTGTCAGCTGCAATCTTCTCTCCTAATTATTTCTCTGTTCCTCAGAGGGTTGGATGGTTGGGGTTCAGGACTGACTGCAGAGTGGAGCTGGAGGAGGTAGTGAGGGGTGGGGGTTTGAAAGGTGGGGAGTGGATGGATGAGGCAGCAGGGGATGAAGGGCGGGGGTGGGGAGGAATGGGTGGGAGGGGGTTATTGTGGGGATGGGAGACGTGGGGGTGTTGTGACAAGGATTAGTTCCTAATCAAGTGCCAATCACACATCGAGTGTGTGTGTGTGTGTGTGTGTGTGTGTGTGTGTGTGTGTGTGTGTGTGTGTGTGTGTGTGTGTGTGTGTGTGTGTGTGTGTGTGTGTGTGTGTGTGTGTGTGTGTGTGTGTGTGTGTGTGTGTGTGTGTGTGTGTGTGTGTGTGTGTGTGTGTGTGTGTGTGTGTCAGTGAAGGCTTCTCAGAAGAGGAAGGGAAGGACCATCCTACGCAGTGAATTTCAGAACATTTTAAACTATTTAAACATTCAAATAGTTATCCTTTTTAGATGAAACTATACTAAATATATTCACGTCACCAAATGCCTGATTAAAACACACTGTTTTGCAATGAAGGTCTACAGTAGTCTCAACAACACACTCTAAGCTAGCACCATGGTGTAGCAGGAAGACATCTATTTCCCGTCCTCTGGCTACATTGACTTCAATACAAAACCCAGGAGGCTTGTAGGCCTTACCAATTTCCATAGACCTACATGATAATTATAACCACTTTCAGAGGATGTCCTCCAACTAATCAAAGCTTTTGCAATATGAACTGACATGTTGTCCATCCAATCGTAGGATTAGGACCAGAGAACAAACCTCGTGTGGTGTATTGGGGTTGTGCCACAGAGCATTATGGGGGTTCTATGGGTTGAGAAGCTTGGCGACATATTGGATAGAGATTGAGAGTGAAACGTGATAGTTGTCCATGTTTAGGATATTATTCAATTGAAATGTGTTTCTTCAAACTACAGGAGACTTGGAAAATGAACGAACGTCTGCGTATTTAAAATGCGCAACACAACGAAAAGGTAAGAAGAAAGTCACAAGCAGCTTCTCGGCAAGAGTTTTGCTTTTTCTTAGCGGCATGATGAGAGGAAAAGTTCAGCTAACAAGGGCAACTACAAAGACTTTGCAGATGTAATTGCAAAGCTACGATGCTTAACTTGCTGAGCATATGAATGTTCCTAGTCTTTTCTGGGATGTGGAAATCAGTTCAGATTGACTTGATCGCTCCAGTAGGACAGGCTTTCCACTAACCTCCCAGGCTTATTTAGCGAAGACGATGACACATACTTACTCCGTACAGACAGACACAAGCCAAAACTCTCTACAGAAATGTTGCAGCAGCCCAGGCCACAGCGACACGTTAGAGATCTGACATGCTGTATGGGATGAAAACAAGAGTATTTTTCAGTCTGATCATTAATAAGAGCAGCTGCATACAGCCTATGCTCCCTGTCCATCTGGTCAGCATAAACACATTTTCAACGTTTTGTATTTATAGACTATTTGTTTGTCAGGAGAAAATGTGAATGTGATCAAATGTGGTTTATATTCCAACTTGGGCTGGCTAGGCGGCCTGTACTTTTCAATCCAAAATTATTCACTGGAATGAATCAATTAACAGTGAGTAAATGTTTTAGTAGACCTACAGTTGCATAGGACTGCATGATACAAACATGCATAAATGAAGATCAGCCCTGTGAGTTCTACTGTCTATCAGTTTTTGCCCCTGTGTCTGGGTAGAGGAAACCTCACTGTTAGTCTAGTCTAAATACAATTCATACGAACACGTCTAGGGTTGCTGCAGTTTGACTGGGTTTTCATCCTCCCCAAGGCCAGGACTTTTTTTAAACCATGTGACCTGATTAGAAAAATTGGTCCCATCACAGCCCGTGTTAAACCTTTTTACAACTAATTAATCATAGTCAGACCATATAGGGTACAGAATTTTCTTGGTTAGGTTACCAGATAAGGAAAAACTCCAGGCCCCATGGGGTAAACCCCCCCCCCCCCACTCTGGGACCGATAGTGCCACCAGTCTGCTTGCAGTTGTCAATTATCATCAGGTATGTGGATGATCAGGGATTCATTCAGGAATGTTTCCTGGGCTACTTTGATGTGTCAAGTGGGCGAGATGAGCAGTCTGTGTTTCACTGTGAATTCTGAGATGTCTGAGTTTAACTTCATGAAGAAACTTGTCCAAACCTATGGTGGCGCTGCTGTAATGGAATGTATCTGCCATCTGTATTTACAGCCAAGTCCCTTCCTGTTCCCTGATTAAGAGGTGATGACTACTCCACTACCATGGTCAACTCTCTGCTGACATGAACTGAAGCCACGTCTCATCCACTGGCACATTGAATGTTTCCTCTCCGAGCACTGTGAGTAGACCTGTCAATTTTCACTCATTAGTGTATGTAGAGTCAATCACATACACAAACCTATTATTACACACCAATGTGATTTTACTCCTTGCTTGGAGGAACTCATTCTCAGCTCTTTAGTCTAACTGTGTAGTGTGTTGTATTATTGGTTTTTGTCTTCCCAGTCAAATCCTGTCCTGGTATCAATGGAAGAGTTGAGCTCTTCTCCAACACCATCCATCCATGATGAGCCTGTCCTGCACTGAGGCCTCTGATCACCTCAACCCCTGTCCTGCACTGAGGCCTCTGATCACCTCAACCCCTGTCCTGCACTGAGGCCTCTGATCACCTCAACCCCTGTCCTGCACTGAGGCCTCTGATCACCTCAACCCCTGTCCTGCACTGAGGCCTCTGATCACCTCAACCCCTGTCCTGCACTGAGGCCTCTGAACACCTCAACCCCTGTCCTGCACTGAGGCCTCTGATCACCTCAACCCCTGTCCTGCACTGAGGCCTCTGATCACCTCAACCCCTGTCCTGCACTGAGGCCTCTGAACACCTCAACCCCTGTCCTGCACTGAGGCCTCTGATCACCTCAACCCCTGTCCTGCACTGAGGCCTCTGATCACCTCAACCCCTGTCCTGCACTGAGGCCTCTGATCACCTCAACCCCTGTCCTGCACTGAGGCCTCTGATCACCTCAACCCCTGTCCTGCACTGAGGCCTCTGATCACCTCAACCCCTGTCCTGCACTGAGGCCTCTGAACACCTCAACCCCTGTCCTGCACTGAGGCCTCTGATCACCTCAACCCCTGTCCTGCACTGAGGCCTCTGATCACATCAACCCCTGTCCTGCACTGAGGCCTCTGATCACCTCAACCCCTGTCCTGCATTGAGGCCTCTGATCACCTCAACCCCTGTCCTGCACTGAGGCCTCTGAACACCTCAACCCCTGTCCTGCACTGAGGCCTCTGATCACCTCAACCCCTGTCCTGCACTGAGGCCTCTGATCACCTCAACCCCTGTCCTGCACTGAGGCCTCTGATCACCTCAACCCCTGTCCTGCACTGAGGCCTCTGAACACCTCAACCCCTGTCCTGCACTGAGGCCTCTGATCACCTCAACCCCTGTCCTGCACTGAGGCCTCTGATCACATCAACCCCTGTCCTGCACTGAGGCCTCTGATCACCTCAACCCCTGTCCTGCATTGAGGCCTCTGATCACCTCAACCCCTGTCCTGCACTGAGGCCTCTGAACACCTCAACCCCTGTCCTGCACTGAGGCCTCTGATCACCTCAACCCCTGTCCTGCACTGAGGCCTCTGATCACCTCAACCCCTGTCCTGCACTGAGGCCTCTGATCACCTCAACCCCTGTCCTGCACTGAGGCCTCTGATCACCTCAACCCCTGTCCTGCACTGAGGCCTCTGATCACCTCAACCCCTGTCCTGCACTGAGGCCTCTGATCACCTCAACCCCTGTCCTGCACTGAGGCCTCTGAACACCTCAACCCCTGTCCTGCACTGAGGCCTCTGATCACCTCAACCCCTGTCCTGCACTGAGGCCTCTGATCACCTCAACCCCTGTCCTGCACTGAGGCCTCTGATCACCTCAACCCCTGTCCTGCACTGAGGCCTCTGATCACCTCAACCCCTGTCCTGCACTGAGGCCTCTGATCACCTCAACCCCTGTCCTGCACTGAAGGCTATGAACACCTCAACTCATCCCTCATACCCTCATGCAGTCACTGCTGTGATCCCTTCCCAACACTGTGGAAGTAGCCCTCTCGTTTCCACTCCCTATAACATTGTAATATAAATATCTTTATTAAATGCTTTAGGTTAAAATAATTACTCTGTGAAGATTTTTGAAACACGCTTTGTCGTTTCTGTGCAGTCCGCACCTATACCATGGGTCTCCCATCCTCCTCATTTCTTTCAAGTAACCAGCCTCCACTGGTGTGTGTGTTTGTGTATGCATGGCTGCCTAAACTAAATGGCATACAGAAGACTGTCCCAACCCCTCATTGACAGATATTCCCATGTGGTTTTAGATTATGATGTTGTCTAATCACACCTGTTTGAAAAGAAAGACAAAACTGTTGCAGCAAAGTTCCCTCAATGAAGATTAGCATCAAAACAAGAATTATCAGAATTAACCTCCACCTGTAATACCATTGTATAGTTGTTAGCCCAAATAGCACCCTATTCCCTATTATTCACATGGCTCTGCTGGTCAAAAGTAGTGCACTCTATAGGGAATATGGTGCCATTTGGGACAAAGCCTTACTCTCAAGAGTGAGTGAAATTAAACACCACAGGATGAATTACAACCCCTTAGACAGACGCTGGTGTGTGAATAGGGGAGGTTTGTACTGACAATGACACACTATGACAACTGCTATTCCCAAGGAATGTCTCCAGATCTGCTCTATTGATACAGATCATTTTCCTGCGCAACGGGAAACACAAATTGTAGTGTGTTCAAGGTTTAAAAATGCTTCTAAAGGGTGTAATTTCCACTTTAAAATGTTAGACAAAAAATGTATCAACCCCTATAATCCACATAATAATTCACATTTCCTGTTGCTGCAGGATTATTTGTGAGAAGCAGGGTTAAATTAAGACAGTGCATATGAATGTACTGTACGGTGGATTCAAATGAATAACTGATTTTCTCTCTGACCAGACTGTCATTTGATTCCAGTATAGTTGTTTCATGCCCTGCCAGTCCAGGACAATAGCAGGGGGTGGAAAAATGAAGTGGAGGAGAAAGGGTGGGACAGGAGGAGACGAGGAGACGAGGAGACGAGGGTAGGTGTATTATGTAGTAGTGTAGGACTTTTATTGTATAACAGCTCTAAATGGTCATGATGATTACCATGCAGAAATCATGCTGAGAGCTGCTGCTAACAAGATCTCAAAGTTTACCCTCGAAATGTGACGTATTATGGACAAACATATTTTTTTGACGTATCAATTCCGCATTGTTACTGGGTTAATTACGTGTGGTTACTGGGTTAATTACGTGTGGTTACTGGGTTAATTCTGCGTGGTTACTGGGTTAATTACGTGTGGTTACTGGGTTAATTCTGCATGGTTACTGGGTTAATTCTGCATGGTTACTGGGTTAATTACGCGTGGTTACTGGGTTAATTCTGCATGGTTACTGGGTTAATTACGCATGGTTACTGGGTTAATTCTGCGTGGTTACTGGGTTAATTACGTGTGGTTACTGGGTTAATTCTGCATGGTTACTGGGTTAATTCTGCATGGTTACTGGGTTAATTACGCATGGTTACTGGGTTAATTCTGCGTGGTTACTGGGTTAATTACGTGTGGTTACTGGGTTAATTCTGCATGGTTACTGGGTTAATTATGCATGGTTACTGGGTTAATTACGCGTGGTTACTGGGTTAATTCTGCATGGTTACTGGGTTAATTACGTGTGGTTACAGGGTTAATTCTGCATGGTTACTGGGTTAATTCTGCATGGTTACTGGGTTAATTACGCGTGGTTACTGGGTTAATTCTGCATGGTTACTGGGTTAATTACGCATGGTTACTGGGTTAATTCTGCGTGGTTACTGGGTTAATTACGTGTGGTTACTGGGTTAATTCTGCGTGGTTACTGGGTTAATTCTGCGTGGTTACTGGGTTAATTCTGCGTGGTTACTGGGTTAATTCTGCATGGTTACTGGGTTAATTCTGTGTGGTTACTGGGTTAATTCTGCGTGGTTACTGGGTTAATTCTGCGTGGTTACTGGGTTAATTCTGCGTGGTTACTGGGTTAATTCTGCGTGGTTACTGGGTTAATTCTGCGTGGTTACTGGGTTAATTCTGCATGGTTACTGGGTTAATTCTGCATGGTTACTGGGTTAATTCTGCATGGTTACTGGGTTAATTATGCGTGGTTACTGGGTTAATTCTGCATGGTTACTGGGTTAATTCTGCGTGGTTACTGGGTTAATTCTGCGTGGTTACTGGGTTAATTCTGCATGGTTACTGGGTTAATTCTGCATGGTTACTGGGTTAATTCTGCATGGTTACTGGGTTAATTCTGCGTGGTTACTGGGTTAATTCTGCATGGTTACTGGGTTAATTCTGCATGGTTACTGGGTTAATTCTGCATGGTTACTGGGTTAATTCTGCGTGGTTACTGGGTTAATTCTGCATGGTTACTGGGTTAATTCTGCGTGGTTACTGGGTTAATTCTGCGTGGTTACTGGGTTAATTCTGCGTGGTTACTGGGTTAATTCTGCGTGGTTACTGGGTTAATTCTGCATGGTTACTGGGTTAATTCTGCATGGTTACTGGGTTAATTCTGCATGGTTACTGGGTTAATTCTGCGTGGTTACTGGGTTAATTCTGCGTGGTTACTGGGTTAATTCTGCGTGGTTGCTGGGTTAATTCTGCGTGGTTACTGGGTTAATTCTGCGTGGTTACTGGGTTAATTCTGCATGGTTACTGGGTTAATTCTGCATGGTTACTGGGTTAATTCTGCATGGTTACTGGGTTAATTCTGCATGGTTACTGGGTTAATTCTGCGTGGTTACTGGGTTAATTCTGCGTGGTTACTGGGTTAATTCTGCTTGGTTACTGGGTTAATTCTGCGTGGTTACTGGGTTAATTCTGCATGGTTACTGGGTTAATTCTGCATTGTTACTGGGTTAATTCTGCGTGGTTACTGGGTTAATTCTGCATGGTTACTGGGTTAATTATGCGTGGTTACTGGGTTAATTACGTGTGGTTACTGGGTTAATTCTGCGTGGTTACTGGGTTAATTCTGCGTGGTTACTGGGTTAATTCTGCATGGTTACTGGGTTAATTCTGCATGGTTACTGGGTTAATTACGCGTGGTTACTGGGTTAATTCTGCATGGTTACTGGGTTAATTCTGCATGGTTACTGGGTTAATTCTGCGTGGTTACTGGGTTAATTCTGCATGGTTACTGGGGTAATTCTGCATGGTTACTGGGTTAATTCTGCGTGGTTACTGGGTTAATTCTGCATGGTTCGTGGTTACTGGGTTAATTCTGCGTGGTTACTGGGTTAATTCTGCATGGTTACTGGGTTAATTCTGCGTGGTTACTGGGTTAATTCTGCGTGGTTACTGGGTTAATTCTGCGTGGTTACTGGGTTAATTCTGCGTGGTTACTGGGTTAATTCTCCG